>NC_071532.1:39820173-39863209 GCF_026979565.1 Vidua chalybeata
GCCTCTGCTGCTTTTTCAGCATCTCAGCTACCTTAATGGCACCTGTGCAGACCTATCGAGGTTGTTTTGCTTTTGGCCAGGCTGAATGTGCCTGCTACGACAAAAGAGCTGGGCAGGAGCTGGCAGAGAGGACGGCATCTGCCAGCTGTTTGCAGCTTGCCCAGAAAAGAGCAGTGTCCCTGGAATGTGCAGCAAATCCAATTTCTTGGCAAGTTCGGGGGAAGTGAGCACTGCTGGTACACTTTCTCCGTGAGAAATGGAGTGGAAAATCTTTTCGCTAAGATGTAGACGACCAGAGAGGCAGCATACGGAGCTCCGCAGCTGGCCGAAGGGAAGTGCCGCTTCCCGGCGTCTTTCGGCAGAAGCGCGCTCTTCTAAGCGCACCGCTGCCGCTCTACATTCATCCGTGCGCGAAGAAGCCGCTTCTTCGCCTCCGGCAGCCAGAGATCGCGGTAGCTCGCTAGAGACGAAGAGCGAAGCCGCAAAGAAGCGGGCTTGTGTGCGGAGCTCGCAGACTGCTGGAGGACAGTGGCTGCCACTCTTGGCTCTTGAATTCACTCTTGGCATGCGAATGGAAGGCGTTCCAGGACAACTTGCCTGGGTTTGCACTTAGTCCTGATGCGTCCCTCTTTGGAAATTCTTGCTGCTCCCCTGAGGCTCCGAGATGCACAGAACACCATGGCAGCTGCTGAAAAGAAAGGCAGCAGTGAGTTTGTCAAGAATCAAGAATCAAGAACATAGGCAGCTGACTGTGTTTTGGCAAGGAGCAGCAGCTGGACTTTTGCAATTGCCTTCACTGCGCACAGAAGCCCTACTGCTCTGCTGCTTCTTTCTTCTCATCCAGGGAATTGCACACTACTGAAGCTGAGCCAGGCTATTCAGCTCTGCTGTTTTTCAGCATCTCAGCTCCCCTAATGCCCTGTGGCAGCTCTCGAGGTGTTTTGCTTTTGCCAGGCTGGAATGTGCCTGCTACGACAAAGAGCTGGGCAGGAGCTGGCAGAGAGGACGGCCATCTGCCAGCTGTTTGCAGCTTGCCCAGAAAAGAGCAGTGTCCCTGGAATGTGCAGCAAATATAATTTCTTGGCAAGTTCGGGGGAAGTGAGCACTGCTGGTACACTTTCTCCGTGAGAAATGGAGTGGAAAATCTTTTCGCTAAGATGTAGACGACCAGAGAGGCAGCATACGGAGCTCCGCAGCTGGCCGAAGGGAAGTGCCGCTTCCCGGCGTCTTTCGGCAGAAGCGGCTCTTCTAAGCGCACCGCTGCCGCTCCACTCATCCGTGGCGCGAAGTAGCCGCTTCTTCGCCTCCGGCAGCCGAGATCGCGGTAGCTCGCTAGAGACGAAGAGCGAAGCCGCAAAGAAGCGGGCTTGTGTGCGGAGCTCGCAGACTGCTGGAGGACGGTGGCTGCCACTCTCTTTGCTCTGAATTCACTCTTGGCATGCGAATGGAAGGCGTTCCAGGACAACTTGCCTGGGTTTGCACTTAGTCCTGATGCGTCCCTCTTTGGAAATTCTTGCTGCTCCCCTGAGGCTCCGAGATGCACAGAAACACCATGGCAGCTGCTGAAAAAAGAAAGGCAGCAGTGAGTTTGTCAAGAATCAAGAATATAGGCAGCTGACTGTGTTTGGCAAGGAGGAGCAGCGCTGGACTTTTGCAATTGTCTTCACTGCGCACAGAAGCACGCTGCTCTGCTGCTTCTTTCTTCTCATCCAGGAATTGCACACTACTGAAGCTGAGCCAGGCTATTCAGCTCTGCTGTTTTTCAGCATCTCAGCTCCCTAATGCCCTGTGGCAGCTCTCGAGGTGTTTTGCTTTTGCCAGGCTGGAATGTGCCTGCTACGACAAAGAGCTGGGCAGGAGCTGGCAGAGAGGACGGCCATCTGCCAGCTGTTTGCAGCTTGCCCAGAAAAGAGCAGTGTCCTTGGAATGTGCAGCAAATATAATTTCTTGGCAAGTTCGGGGGAAGTGAGCACTGCTGGTACACTTTCTCCGTGAGAAATGGAGTGGAAAATCTTTTTCGCTAAGATGTAGACGACCAGAGAGGCAGCATACGGAGCTCCGCAGCTGGCCGAAGGGAAGTGCCGCTTCCCGGCGTCTTTCGGCAGAAGCGGCTCTTCTAAGCGCACCGCTGCCGCTCTACTCATCCGTGCGCGAAGTAGCCGCTTCTTCGCCTCGGCAGCCAGAGATCGCGGTAGCTCGCTAGAGACGAAGAGCGAAGCCGCAAAGAAGCGGGCTTGTGTGCGGAGCTCGCAGACTGCTGGAGGACGGTGGCTGCCACTCTTGCCTCTTGAATTCACTCTTGGCATGCGAATGGAAGGCGTTCCAGGACAACTTGCCTGGGTTTGCACTTAGTCCTGATGCGTCCCTCTTTGGAAATTCTTGCTGCTCCCCTGAGGCTCCGAGATGCACAGAACACCATGGCAGCTGCAGAAAGAAAGGCAGCAGTGAGTTTGTCTAGAAACAAGAATATAGGCAGCTGACTGTGTTTGGCAAGGAGCAGCTGCTGGACTTTTGCAATTGTCTTCACTGCGCACAGAAGCACGCTGCTCTGCTGCTTCTTTCTTCTCATCCAGGGAATTGCACACTACTGAAGCTGAGCCAGGCTATTCAGCTCTGCTGTTTTTCAGCATCTCAGCTCCCCTAATGCCCTGTGGCAGCTCTCGAGGTGTTTTGCTTTTGCCAGGCTGGAATGTGCCTGCTACGACAAAGAGCTGGGCAGGAGCTGGCAGAGAGGACGGCCATCTGCCAGCTGTTTGCAGCTTGCCCAGAAAAGAGCAGTGTCCTTGGAATGTGCAGCAAATCCAATTCTTGGCAAGTTCGGGGAAGTGAGCACTGCTGGTACACTTTCTCCGTGAGAAATGGAGTGGAAAATCTTTTCGCTAAGATGTAGACGACCAGAGAGGCAGCATACGGAGCTCCGCAGCTGGCCGAAGGGAAGTGCCGCTTCCCGGCGTCTTTCGGCAGAAGCGGCTCCTTCTAAGCGCACGCTGCCGCTCTACTCATCGCAACGTGAGCGAAGAAGACGCTTCTTCGCATCCGGCAGCCATGCGATAGCGGTGGTAGCTCTCCTAGAGACGAAGAGCGAAGCCGCAAAGAAGCGGGCTTGTGTGCCGGAGGTCGCAGATGCTGGAGGAAGGCTGATTCAGAGTATTCAGCTCTGCTGCTTTTCAGCATCTCTTCAGCTCCCCTAATGCCCTGTGGCAGCTCTCGAGGTGTTTTGCTTTTGCCAGGCTGGAATGTGCCTGCTACGACAAAGAGCTGGGCAGGAGCTGGCAGAGAGGACGGCCATCTGCCAGCTGTTTGCAGCTTGCCCAGAAAAGAGCAGTGTCCTTGGAATGTGCAGCAAATCCAATTTCTTGGCAAGTTCGGGGAAGTGAGCACTGCTGGTACACTTTCTCCGTGAGAAATGGAGTGGAAAATCTTTTCGCTAAGATGTAGACGACCAGAGAGGCAGAATACGGAGCTCCGCAGCTGGCCGAAGGGAAGTGCCGCTTCCCGGCGTCTTTCGGCAGAAGCGGCTCTTCTAAGCGCACCGCTGCCGCTCCATTCATCCGTGCGCGAAGAAGCCGCTTCTTCGCCTCCGGCAGCCAGAGATCGCGGTAGCTCGCTAGAGACGAAGAGCGAAGCCGCAAAGAAGCGGCTTGTGTGCGGAGCTCGCAGACTGCTGGAGGACGGTGGCTGCCACTCTCTTGGCTCTTGAATTCACTCTTGGCATGCGAATGGAAGGCGTTCCAGGACAACTTGCCTGGGTTTGCACTTAGTCCTGATGCGTCCCTCTTTGGAAATTCTTGCTGCTCCCCGAGGCTCCGAGATGCACAGAACACCATGGCAGCTGCAGAAAAGAAAGGCAGCAGTGAGTTTGTCTAGAAACAAGAACATAGGCAGCTGACTGTGTTTGGCAAGGAGCAGCAGCTGGACTTTTGCAATTGCCTTCACTGCGCACAGAAGCCCTGCTCTGCTGCTTCTTTCTTCTCATCCAGCGAATTGCACACTACTGAAGCTGAGCCAGGCTATTCAGCTCTGCTGTTTTTCAGCATCTCAGCTCCCTAATGCCCTGTGGCAGCTCTCGAGGTGTTTTGCTTTTGCCAGGCTGGAATGTGCCTGCTACGACAAAGAGCTGGGCAGGAGCTGGCGAGAGGACGGCCATCTGCCAGCTGTTTGCAGCTTGCCCAGAAAAGAGCAGTGTCCTGGAATGTGCAGCAAATATAATTTCTTGGCAAGTTCGGGGGAAGTGAGCACTGCTGGTACACTTTCTCCGTGAGAAATGGAGTGGAAATCTTTTCGCTAAGATGTAGACGACCAGAGAGGCAGAATACGGAGCTCCGCAGCTGGCCGAAGGGAAGTGCCGCTTCCCGGCGTCTTTCGGCAGAAGCGGCTCTTCTAAGCGCACCGCTGCCGCTCCACTCATCCGTGCGCGAAGTAGCCGCTTCTTCGCCTCCGGCAGCCAGAGATCGCGGTAGCTCGCTAGAGACGAAGAGCGAAGCCGCAAAGAAGCGGGCTTGTGTGCGGAGCTCGCAGACTGCTGGAGGACGGTGGCTGCCACTCTCTTGGCTCTTGAATTCACTCTTGGCATGCGAATGGAAGGCGTTCCAGGACAACTTGCCTGGGTTTGCACTTAGTCCTGATGCGTCCCTCTTTGGAAATTCTTGCTGCTCCCCGAGGCTCCGAGATGCACAGAACACCATGGCAGCTGCAGAAAAGAAAGGCAGCAGTGAGTTTGTCAAGAAACAAGAACATAGGCAGCTGACTGTGTTTGGCAAGGAGCAGCAGCTGGACTTTTGCAATTGTCTTCACTGCGCACAGAAGCACGCTGCTCTGCTGCTTCTTTCTTCTCATCCAGGGAATTGCACACTACTGAAGCTGAGCCAGGCTATTCAGCTCTGCTGTTTTTCAGCATCTCAGCTCCCTAATGCCCTGTGGCAGCTCTCGAGGTGTTTTGCTTTTGCCAGGCTGGAATGTGCCTGCTACGACAAAGAGCTGGGCAGGAGCTGGCAGAGAGGACGGCCATCTGCCAGCAGTTTGCAGCTTGCCCAGAAAAGAGCAGTGTCCTTGGAATGTGCAGCAAATCCAATTTCTTGGCAAGTTCGGGGGAGTGAGCACTGCTGGTACACTTTCTCCGTGAGAAATGGAGTGGAAAATCTTTTCGCTAAGATGTAGACGACCAGAGAGGCAGCATACGGAGCTCCGCAGCTGGCCGAAGGGAAGTGCCGCTTCCCGGCGTCTTTCGGCAGAAGCGGCTCTTCGGAGCGCACCGCTGCCGCTCCACTCATCCGTGCGCGAAGTAGCCGCTTCTTCGCCTCCGGCAGCCAGAGATCGCGGTAGCTCGCTAGAGACGAAGAGCGAAGCCGCAAAGAAGCGGGCTTGTGTGCGGAGCTCGCAGACTGCTGGAGGACAGTGGCTGCCACTCTTGGCTCTTGAATTCACTCTTGGCATGCGAATGGAAGGCGTTCCAGGACAACTTGCCTGGGTTTGCACTTAGTCCTGATGCGTCCCTCTTTGGAAATTCTTGCTGCTCCCCTGAGGCTCCGAGATGCACAGAACACCATGGCAGCTGCTGAAAAGAAAGGCAGCAGTGAGTTTGTCAAGAATCAAGAATATAGGCAGCTGACTGTGTTTGGCAAGGAGCAGCTGCTGGACTTTTGCAATTGCCTTCACTGCGCACAGAAGCACGCTGCTCTGCTGCTTCTTTCTTCTCATCCAGGGAATTGCACACTACTGAAGCTGAGCCAGGCTATTCAGCTCTGCTGTTTTTCAGCATCTCAGCTCCCCTAATGCCCTGTGGCAGCTCTCGAGGTGTTTTGCTTTTGCCAGGCTGGAATGTGCCTGCTACGACAAAGAGCTGGGCAGGAGCTGGCAGAGAGGACGGCCATCTGCCAGCTGTTTGCAGCTTGCCCAGAAAAGAGCAGTGTCCTTGGAATGTGCAGCAAATATAATTTCTTGGCAAGTTCGGGGGAAGTGAGCACTGCTGGTACACTTTCTCCGTGAGAAATGGAGTGGAAAATCTTTTCGCTAAGATGTAGACGACCAGAGAGGCAGCATACGGAGCTCCGCAGCTGGCCGAAGGGAAGTGCCGCTTCCCGGCGTCTTTCGGCAGAAGCGGCTCTTCGGAGCGCACCGCTGCCGCTCCACTCATCCGTGCGCGAAGTAGCCGCTTCTTCGCCTCCGGCAGCCAGAGATCGCGGTAGCTCGCTAGAGACGAAGAGCGAAGCCGCAAAGAAGCGGGCTTGTGTGCGGAGCTCGCAGACTGCTGGAGGACGGTGGCTGCCACTCTCTTGGCTCTTGAATTCACTCTTGGCATGCGAATGGAAGGCGTTCCAGGACAACTTGCCTGGGTTTGCACTTAGTCCTGATGCGTCCCTCTTTGGAAATTCTTGCTGCTCCCCCGAGGCTCCGAGATGCACAGAACACCATGGCAGCTGCAGAAAAGAAAGGCAGCAGTGAGTTTGTCTAGAAACAAGAACATAGGCAGCTGACTGTGTTTGGCAAGGAGCAGCAGCTGGACTTTTGCAATTGCCTTCACTGCGCACAGAAGCACGCTGCTCTGCTGCTTCTTTCTTCTCATCCAGGGAATTGCACACTACTGAAGCTGAGCCAGGCTATTCAGCTCTGCTGTTTTTCAGCATCTCAGCTCCCCTAATGCCCTGTGGCAGCTCTCGAGGTGTTTTGCTTTTGCCAGGCTGGAATGTGCCTGCTACGACAAAGAGCTGGGCAGGAGCTGGCAGAGAGGACGGCCATCTGCCAGCAGTTTGCAGCTTGCCCAGAAAAGAGCAGTGTCCTTGGAATGTGCAGCAAATATAATTTCTTGGCAAGTTCGGGGGAAGTGAGCACTGCTGGTACACTTTCTCCGTGAGAAATGGAGTGGAAAATCTTTTCGCTAAGATGTAGACGACCAGAGAGGCAGCATACGGAGCTCCGCAGCTGGCCGAAGGGAAGTGCCGCTTCCCGGCGTCTTTCGGCAGAAGCGGCTCTTCTAAGCGCACCGCTGCCGCTCTACTCATCCGTGCGCGAAGTAGCCGCTTCTTCGCCTCCGGCAGCCAGAGATCGCGGTAGCTCGCTAGAGACGAAGAGCGAAGCCGCAAAGAAGCGGGCTTGTGTGCGGAGCTCGCAGACTGCTGGAGGACGGTGGCTGCCACTCTCTGCCTCTTGAATTCACTCTTGGCATGCGAATGGAAGGCGTTCCAGGACAACTTGCCTGGGTTTGCACTTAGTCCTGATGCGTCCCTCTTTGGAAATTCTTGCTGCTCCCCGAGGCTCCGAGATGCACAGAACACCATGGCAGCTGCTGAAAAGAAAGGCAGCAGTGAGTTTGTCTAGAATCAAGAACATAGGCAGCTGACTGTGTTTGGCAAGGAGCAGCTGCTGGACTTTTGCAATTGCCTTCACTGCGCACAGAAGCCCTCTGCTCTGCTGCTTCTTTCTTCTCATCCAGGGAATTGCACACTACTGAAGCTGAGCCAGGCTATTCAGCTCTGCTGTTTTTCAGCATCTCAGCTCCCTAATGCCCTGTGGCAGCTCTCGAGGTGTTTTGCTTTTGCCAGGCTGGAATGTGCCTGCTACGACAAAGAGCTGGGCAGGAGCTGGCGGAGAGGACGGCCATCTGCCAGCTGTTTGCAGCTTGCCCAGAAAAGAGCAGTGTCCTTGGAATGTGCAGCAAATCCAATTTCTTGGCAAGTTCGGGGAAGTGAGCACTGCTGGTACACTTTCTCCGTGAGAAATGGAGTGGAAAATCTTTTCGCTAAGATGTAGACGACCAGAGAGGCAGCATACGGAGCTCCGCAGCTGGCCGAAGGGAAGTGCCGCTTCCCGGCGTCTTTCGGCAGAAGCGGCTCTTCTAAGCGCACCGCTGCCGCTCATACTCATCCGTGCGCGAAGAAGTAGCCGCTTCTTCGCCTCCGGCAGCCAGAGATCGCGGTAGCTCGCTAGAGACGAAGAGCGAAGCCGCAAAGAAGCGGGCTTGTGTGCGGAGCTCGCAGACTGCTGGAGGACGGTGGCTGCCACTCTTGGCTCTTGAATTCACTCTTGGCATGCGAATGGAAGGCGTTCCAGGACAACTTGCCTGGGTTTGCACTTAGTCCTGATGCGTCCCTCTTTGGAAATTCTTGCTGCTCCCCTGAGGCTCCGAGATGCACAGAACACCATGGCAGCTGCTGAAAAGAAAGGCAGCAGTGAGTTTGTCAAGAATCAAGCAGCTGACTGTGGCAAGGAGCAGCTGCTCTTTTGCACTGCGTGCTCTGCTGCTTCTTTCTTCTCATCCAGGGAATTGCACACTACTGAAGCTGAGCCAGGCTATTCAGCTCTGCTGTTTTTCAGCATCTCAGCTCCCTAATGCCCTGTGGCAGCTCTCGAGAGGCTGGAATGTGCCTGCTACGACAAAGAGCTGGGCAGGAGCTGGCAGAGAGGACGGCCATCTGCCAGCAGTTTGCAGCTTGCCCAGAAAAGAGCAGTGTCCTGGAATGTGCAGCAAATCCAATTTCTTGGCAAGTTCGGGGGAAGTGAGCACTGCTGGTACACTTTCTCCGTGAGAAATGGAGTGGAAAATCTTTTCGCTAAGATGTAGACGACCAGAGAGGCAGCATACGGAGCTCCGCAGCTGGCCGAAGGGAAGTGCCGCTTCCCGGCGTCTTTCGGCAGAAGCGGCTCTTCTAAGCGCACCGCTGCCGCTCTACTCATCCGTGCGCGAAGAAGCCGCTTCTTCGCCTCCGGCAGCCAGAGATCGCGGTAGCTCGCTAGAGACGAAGAGCGAAGCCGCAAAGAAGCGGGCTTGTGTGCGGAGCTCGCAGACTGCTGGAGGACGGTGGCTGCCACTCTCTTGGCTCTTGAATTCACTCTTGGCATGCGAATGGAAGGCGTTCCAGGACAACTTGCCTGGGTTTGCACTTAGTCCTGATGCGTCCCTCTTTGGAAATTCTTGCTGCTCCCCCGAGGCTCCGAGATGCACAGAACACCATGGCAGCTGCAGAAAAGAAAGGCAGCAGTGAGTTTGTCAAGAATCAAGAATATAGGCAGCTGACTGTGTTTGGCAAGGAGCAGCTGCTGGACTTTTGCAATTGTCTTCACTGCGCACAGAAGCACGCTCTGCTCTGCTGCTTCTTTCTTCTCATCCAGGGAATTGCACACTACTGAAGCTGAGCCAGGCTATTCAGCTCTGCTGTTTTTCAGCATCTCAGCTCCCCTAATGCCCTGTGGCAGCTCTCGAGGTGTTTTGCTTTTGCCAGGCTGGAATGTGCCTGCTACGACAAAGAGCTGGGCAGGAGCTGGCAGAGAGGACGGCCATCTGCCAGCAGTTTGCAGCTTGCCCAGAAAAGAGCAGTGTCCTTGGAATGTGCAGCAAATCCAATTTCTTGGCAAGTTCGGGGGAAGTGAGCACTGCTGGTACACTTTCTCCGTGAGAAATGGAGTGGAAAATCTTTTCGCTAAGATGTAGACGACCAGAGAGGCAGCATACGGAGCTCCGCAGCTGGCCGAAGGGAAGTGCCGCTTCCCGGCGTCTTTCGGCAGAAGCGGCTCTTCTAAGCGCACCGCTGCCGCTCTACTCATCCGTGCGCGAAGTAGCCGCTTCTTCGCCTCCGGCAGCCAGAGATCGCGGTAGCTCGCTAGAGACGAAGAGCGAAGCCGCAAAGAAGCGGGCTTGTGTGCGGAGCTCGCAGACTGCTGGAGGACGGTGGCTGCCACTCTTGGCTCTTGAATTCACTCTTGGCATGCGAATGGAAGGCGTTCCAGGACAACTTGCCTGGGTTTGCACTTAGTCCTGATGCGTCCCTCTTTGGAAATTCTTGCTGCTCCCCTGAGGCTCCGAGATGCACAGAACACCATGGCAGCTGCTGAAAAGAAAGGCAGCAGTGAGTTTGTCTAGAAACAAGAACATAGGCAGCTGACTGTGTTTGGCAAGGAGCAGCAGCTGGACTTTTGCAATTGCCTTCACTGCGCACAGAAGCACGCTGCTCTGCTGCTTCTTTCTTCTCATCCAGGGAATTGCACACTACTGAAGCTGAGCCAGGCTATTCAGCTCTGCTGTTTTTCAGCATCTCAGCTCCCCTAATGCCCTGTGGCAGCTCTCGAGGTGTTTTGCTTTTGCCAGGCTGGAATGTGCCTGCTACGACAAAGAGCTGGGCAGGAGCTGGCAGAGAGGACGGCCATCTGCCAGCTGTTTGCAGCTTGCCCAGAAAAGAGCAGTGTCCTTGGAATGTGCAGCAAATCCAATTTCTTGGCAAGTTCGGGGGAAGTGAGCACTGCTGGTACACTTTCTCCGTGAGAAATGGAGTGGAAAATCTTTTCGCTAAGATGTAGACGACCAGAGAGGCAGCATACGGAGCTCCGCAGCTGGCCGAAGGGAAGTGCCGCTTCCCGGCGTCTTTCGGCAGAAGCGGCTCTTCTAAGCGCACCGCTGCCGCTCCACTCATCCGTGCGCGAAGTAGCCGCTTCTTCGCCTCCGGCAGCCAGAGATCGCGGTAGCTCGCTAGAGACGAAGAGCGAAGCCGCAAAGAAGCGGGCTTGTGTGCGGAGCTCGCAGACTGCTGGAGGACGGTGGCTGCCACTCTCTGGCTCTTGAATTCACTCTTGGCATGCGAATGGAAGGCGTTCCAGGACAACTTGCCTGGGTTTGCACTTAGTCCTGATGCGTCCCTCTTTGGAAATTCTTGCTGCTCCCCGAGGCTCCGAGATGCACAGAACACCATGGCAGCTGCTGAAAAGAAAGGCAGCAGTGAGTTTGTCTAGAAACAAGAACATAGGCAGCTGACTGTGTTTGGCAAGGAGCAGCAGCTGGACTTTTGCAATTGCCTTCACTGCGCACAGAAGCACGCTGCTCTGCTGCTTCTTTCTTCTCATCCAGGGAATTGCACACTACTGAAGCTGAGCCAGGCTATTCAGCTCTGCTGTTTTTCAGCATCTCAGCTGCCCTAATGCCCTGTGGCAGCTCTCGAGGTGTTTTGCTTTTGCCAGGCTGGAATGTGCCTGCTACGACAAAGAGCTGGGCAGGAGCTGGCAGAGAGGACGGCCATCTGCCAGCTGTTTGCAGCTTGCCCAGAAAAGAGCAGTGTCCTTGGAATGTGCAGCAAATCCAATTTCTTGGCAAGTTCGGGGGAAGTGAGCACTGCTGGTACACTTTCTCCGTGAGAAATGGAGTGGAAAATCTTTTCGCTAAGATGTAGACGACCAGAGAGGCAGCATACGGAGCTCCGCAGCTGGCCGAAGGGAAGTGCCGCTTCCCGGCGTCTTTCGGCAGAAGCGGCTCTTCTAAGCGCACCGCTGCCGCTCTACTCATCCGTGCGCGAAGTAGCCGCTTCTTCGCCTCCGGCAGCCAGAGATCGCGGTAGCTCGCTAGAGACGAAGAGCGAAGCCGCAAAGAAGCGGGCTTGTGTGCGGAGCTCGCAGACTGCTGGAGGACAGTGGCTGCCACTCTTGGCTCTTGAATTCACTCTTGGCATGCGAATGGAAGGCGTTCCAGGACAACTTGCCTGGGTTTGCACTTAGTCCTGATGCGTCCCTCTTTGGAAATTCTTGCTGCTCCCCTGAGGCTCCGAGATGCACAGAACACCATGGCAGCTGCTGAAAAGAAAGGCAGCAGTGAGTTTGTCAAGAATCAAGAATATAGGCAGCTGACTGTGTTTGGCAAGGAGCAGCTGCTGGACTTTTGCAATTGTCTTCACTGCGCACAGAAGCCCTCTGCTCTGCTGCTTCTTTCTTCTCATCCAGGGAATTGCACACTACTGAAGCTGAGCCAGGCTATTCAGCTCTGCTGTTTTTCAGCATCTCAGCTCCCCTAATGCCCTGTGGCAGCTCTCGAGGTGTTTTGCTTTTGCCAGGCTGGAATGTGCCTGCTACGACAAAGAGCTGGGCAGGAGCTGGCAGAGAGGACGGCCATCTGCCAGCTGTTTGCAGCTTGCCCAGAAAAGAGCAGTGTCCCTGGAATGTGCAGCAAATCCAATTTCTTGGCAAGTTCGGGGGAAGTGAGCACTGCTGGTACACTTTCTCCGTGAGAAATGGAGTGGAAAATCTTTTCGCTAAGATGTAGACGACCAGAGAGGCAGCATACGGAGCTCCGCAGCTGGCCGAAGGGAAGTGCCGCTTCCCGGCGTCTTTCGGCAGAAGCGGCTCTTCTAAGCGCACCGCTGCCGCTCTACTCATCCGTGCGCGAAGTAGCCGCTTCTTCGCCTCCGGCAGCCAGAGATCGCGGTAGCTCGCTAGAGACGAAGAGCGAAGCCGCAAAGAAGCGGGCTTGTGTGCGGAGCTCGCAGACTGCTGGAGGACGGTGGCTGCCACTCTTGGCTCTTGAATTCACTCTTGGCATGCGAATGGAAGGCGTTCCAGGACAACTTGCCTGGGTTTGCACTTAGTCCTGATGCGTCCCTCTTTGGAAATTCTTGCTGCTCCCCTGAGGCTCCGAGATGCACAGAACACCATGGCAGCTGCTGAAAAGAAAGGCAGCAGTGAGTTTGTCAAGAATCAAGAATATAGGCAGCTGACTGTGTTTGGCAAGGAGCAGCTGCTGGACTTTTGCAATTGTCTTCACTGCGCACAGAAGCCCTCTGCTCTGCTGCTTCTTTCTTCTCATCCAGGGAATTGCACACTACTGAAGCTGAGCCAGGCTATTCAGCTCTGCTGTTTTTCAGCATCTCAGCTCCCCTAATGCCCTGTGGCAGCTCTCGAGGTGTTTTGCTTTTGCCAGGCTGGAATGTGCCTGCTACGACAAAGAGCTGGGCAGGAGCTGGCAGAGAGGACGGCCATCTGCCAGCTGTTTGCAGCTTGCCCAGAAAAGAGCAGTGTCCTTGGAATGTGCAGCAAATCCAATTTCTTGGCAAGTTCGGGGGAAGTGAGCACTGCTGGTACACTTTCTCCGTGAGAAATGGAGTGGAAAATCTTTTCGCTAAGATGTAGACGACCAGAGAGGCAGCATACGGAGCTCCGCAGCTGGCCGAAGGGAAGTGCCGCTTCCCGGCGTCTTTCGGCAGAAGCGGCTCTTCTAAGCGCACCGCTGCCGCTCCATTCATCCGTGCGCGAAGTAGCCGCTTCTTCGCCTCCGGCAGCCAGAGATCGCGGTAGCTCGCTAGAGACGAAGAGCGAAGCCGCAAAGAAGCGGGCTTGTGTGCGGAGCTCGCAGACTGCTGGAGGACGGTGGCTGCCACTCTCTTGGCTCTTGAATTCACTCTTGGCATGCGAATGGAAGGCGTTCCAGGACAACTTGCCTGGGTTTGCACTTAGTCCTGATGCGTCCCTCTTTGGAAATTCTTGCTGCTCCCCTGAGGCTCCGAGATGCACAGAACACCATGGCAGCTGCTGAAAAGAAAGGCAGCAGTGAGTTTGTCTAGAAACAAGAACATAGGCAGCTGACTGTGTTTGGCAAGGAGCAGCAGCTGGACTTTTGCAATTGTCTTCACTGCGCACAGAAGCACGCTGCTCTGCTGCTTCTTTCTTCTCATCCAGGGAATTGCACACTACTGAAGCTGAGCCAGGCTATTCAGCTCTGCTGTTTTTCAGCATCTCAGCTGCCCTAATGCCCTGTGGCAGCTCTCGAGGTGTTTTGCTTTTGCCAGGCTGGAATGTGCCTGCTACGACAAAGAGCTGGGCAGGAGCTGGCAGAGAGGACGGCCATCTGCCAGCAGTTTGCAGCTTGCCCAGAAAAGAGCAGTGTCCTTGGAATGTGCAGCAAATCCAATTTCTTGGCAAGTTCGGGGGAAGTGAGCACTGCTGGTACACTTTCTCCGTGAGAAATGGAGTGGAAAATCTTTTCGCTAAGATGTAGACGACCAGAGAGGCAGCATACGGAGCTCCGCAGCTGGCCGAAGGGAAGTGCCGCTTCCCGGCGTCTTTCGGCAGAAGCGGCTCTTCTAAGCGCACCGCTGCCGCTCCACTCATCCGTGCGCGAAGTAGCCGCTTCTTCGCCTCCGGCAGCCAGAGATCGCGGTAGCTCGCTAGAGACGAAGAGCGAAGCCGCAAAGAAGCGGGCTTGTGTGCGGAGCTCGCAGACTGCTGGAGGACAGTGGCTGCCACTCTTGGCTCTTGAATTCACTCTTGGCATGCGAATGGAAGGCGTTCCAGGACAACTTGCCTGGGTTTGCACTTAGTCCTGATGCGTCCCTCTTTGGAAATTCTTGCTGCTCCCCTGAGGCTCCGAGATGCACAGAACACCATGGCAGCTGCTGAAAAGAAAGGCAGCAGTGAGTTTGTCAAGAATCAAGAATATAGGCAGCTGACTGTGTTTGGCAAGGAGCAGCTGCTGGACTTTTGCAATTGTCTTCACTGCGCACAGAAGCCCTCTGCTCTGCTGCTTCTTTCTTCTCATCCAGGGAATTGCACACTACTGAAGCTGAGCCAGGCTATTCAGCTCTGCTGTTTTTCAGCATCTCAGCTCCCCTAATGCCCTGTGGCAGCTCTCGAGGTGTTTTGCTTTTGCCAGGCTGGAATGTGCCTGCTACGACAAAGAGCTGGGCAGGAGCTGGCAGAGAGGACGGCCATCTGCCAGCTGTTTGCAGCTTGCCCAGAAAAGAGCAGTGTCCCTGGAATGTGCAGCAAATCCAATTTCTTGGCAAGTTCGGGGGAAGTGAGCACTGCTGGTACACTTTCTCCGTGAGAAATGGAGTGGAAAATCTTTTCGCTAAGATGTAGACGACCAGAGAGGCAGCATACGGAGCTCCGCAGCTGGCCGAAGGGAAGTGCCGCTTCCCGGCGTCTTTCGGCAGAAGCGGCTCTTCTAAGCGCACCGCTGCCGCTCCACTCATCCGTGCGCGAAGTAGCCGCTTCTTCGCCTCCGGCAGCCAGAGATCGCGGTAGCTCGCTAGAGACGAAGAGCGAAGCCGCAAAGAAGCGGGCTTGTGTGCGGAGCTCGCAGACTGCTGGAGGACGGTGGCTGCCACTCTTGGCTCTTGAATTCACTCTTGGCATGCGAATGGAAGGCGTTCCAGGACAACTTGCCTGGGTTTGCACTTAGTCCTGATGCGTCCCTCTTTGGAAATTCTTGCTGCTCCCCCGAGGCTCCGAGATGCACAGAACACCATGGCAGCTGCTGAAAAGAAAGGCAGCAGTGAGTTTGTCTAGAAACAAGAACATAGGCAGCTGACTGTGTTTGGCAAGGAGCAGCAGCTGGACTTTTGCAATTGCCTTCACTGCGCACAGAAGCACGCTGCTCTGCTGCTTCTTTCTTCTCATCCAGGGAATTGCACACTACTGAAGCTGAGCCAGGCTATTCAGCTCTGCTGTTTTTCAGCATCTCAGCTCCCTAATGCCCTGTGGCAGCTCTCGAGGTGTTTTGCTTTTGCCAGGCTGGAATGTGCCTGCTACGACAAAGAGCTGGGCAGGAGCTGGCAGAGAGGACGGCCATCTGCCAGCTGTTTGCAGCTTGCCCAGAAAAGAGCAGTGTCCTGGAATGTGCAGCAAATCCAATTTCTTGGCAAGTTCGGGGGAAGTGAGCACTGCTGGTACACTTTCTCCGTGAGAAATGGAGTGGAAAATCTTTTCGCTAAGATGTAGACGACCAGAGAGGCAGCATACGGAGCTCCGCAGCTGGCCGAAGGGAAGTGCCGCTTCCCGGCGTCTTTCGGCAGAAGCGGCTCTTCTAAGCGCACCGCTGCCGCTCCACTCATCCGTGCGCGAAGTAGCCGCTTCTTCGCCTCCGGCAGCCAGAGATCGCGGTAGCTCGCTAGAGACGAAGAGCGAAGCCGCAAAGAAGCGGGCTTGTGTGCGGAGCTCGCAGACTGCTGGAGGACAGTGGCTGCCACTCTTGGCTCTTGAATTCACTCTTGGCATGCGAATGGAAGGCGTTCCAGGACAACTTGCCTGGGTTTGCACTTAGTCCTGATGCGTCCCTCTTTGGAAATTCTTGCTGCTCCCCTGAGGCTCCGAGATGCACAGAACACCATGGCAGCTGCTGAAAAGAAAGGCAGCAGTGAGTTTGTCTAGAAACAAGAACATAGGCAGCTGACTGTGTTTGGCAAGGAGCAGCTGCTGGACTTTTGCAATTGTCTTCACTGCGCACAGAAGCCCTCTGCTCTGCTGCTTCTTTCTTCTCATCCAGGGAATTGCACACTACTGAAGCTGAGCCAGGCTATTCAGCTCTGCTGTTTTTCAGCATCTCAGCTGCCCTAATGCCCTGTGGCAGCTCTCGAGGTGTTTTGCTTTTGCCAGGCTGGAATGTGCCTGCTACGACAAAGAGCTGGGCAGGAGCTGGCAGAGAGGACGGCCATCTGCCAGCTGTTTGCAGCTTGCCCAGAAAAGAGCAGTGTCCTTGGAATGTGCAGCAAATCCAATTTCTTGGCAAGTTCGGGGGAAGTGAGCACTGCTGGTACACTTTCTCCGTGAGAAATGGAGTGGAAAATCTTTTCGCTAAGATGTAGACGACCAGAGAGGCAGCATACGGAGCTCCGCAGCTGGCCGAAGGGAAGTGCCGCTTCCCGGCGTCTTTCGGCAGAAGCGGCTCTTCGGAGCGCACCGCTGCCGCTCCACTCATCCGTGCGCGAAGTAGCCGCTTCTTCGCCTCCGGCAGCCAGAGATCGCGGTAGCTCGCTAGAGACGAAGAGCGAAGCCGCAAAGAAGCGGGCTTGTGTGCGGAGCTCGCAGACTGCTGGAGGACGGTGGCTGCCACTCTTGGCTCTTGAATTCACTCTTGGCATGCGAATGGAAGGCGTTCCAGGACAACTTGCCTGGGTTTGCACTTAGTCCTGATGCGTCCCTCTTTGGAAATTCTTGCTGCTCCCCTGAGGCTCCGAGATGCACAGAACACCATGGCAGCTGCTGAAAAGAAAGGCAGCAGTGAGTTTGTCAAGAATCAAGAATATAGGCAGCTGACTGTGTTTGGCAAGGAGCAGCTGCTGGACTTTTGCAATTGTCTTCACTGCGCACAGAAGCCCTCTGCTCTGCTGCTTCTTTCTTCTCATCCAGGGAATTGCACACTACTGAAGCTGAGCCAGGCTATTCAGCTCTGCTGTTTTTCAGCATCTCAGCTGCCCTAATGCCCTGTGGCAGCTCTCGAGGTGTTTTGCTTTTGCCAGGCTGGAATGTGCCTGCTACGACAAAGAGCTGGGCAGGAGCTGGCAGAGAGGACGGCCATCTGCCAGCAGTTTGCAGCTTGCCCAGAAAAGAGCAGTGTCCTTGGAATGTGCAGCAAATCCAATTTCTTGGCAAGTTCGGGGGAAGTGAGCACTGCTGGTACACTTTCTCCGTGAGAAATGGAGTGGAAAATCTTTTCGCTAAGATGTAGACGACCAGAGAGGCAGCATACGGAGCTCCGCAGCTGGCCGAAGGGAAGTGCCGCTTCCCGGCGTCTTTCGGCAGAAGCGGCTCTTCTAAGCGCACCGCTGCCGCTCCACTCATCCGTGCGCGAAGTAGCCGCTTCTTCGCCTCCGGCAGCCAGAGATCGCGGTAGCTCGCTAGAGACGAAGAGCGAAGCCGCAAAGAAGCGGGCTTGTGTGCGGAGCTCGCAGACTGCTGGAGGACGGTGGCTGCCACTCTTGGCTCTTGAATTCACTCTTGGCATGCGAATGGAAGGCGTTCCAGGACAACTTGCCTGGGTTTGCACTTAGTCCTGATGCGTCCCTCTTTGGAAATTCTTGCTGCTCCCCTGAGGCTCCGAGATGCACAGAACACCATGGCAGCTGCTGAAAAGAAAGGCAGCAGTGAGTTTGTCAAGAATCAAGAATATAGGCAGCTGACTGTGTTTGGCAAGGAGCAGCTGCTGGACTTTTGCAATTGTCTTCACTGCGCACAGAAGCCCTCTGCTCTGCTGCTTCTTTCTTCTCATCCAGGGAATTGCACACTACTGAAGCTGAGCCAGGCTATTCAGCTCTGCTGTTTTTCAGCATCTCAGCTCCCCTAATGCCCTGTGGCAGCTCTCGAGGTGTTTTGCTTTTGCCAGGCTGGAATGTGCCTGCTACGACAAAGAGCTGGGCAGGAGCTGGCAGAGAGGACGGCCATCTGCCAGCTGTTTGCAGCTTGCCCAGAAAAGAGCAGTGTCCTTGGAATGTGCAGCAAATCCAATTTCTTGGCAAGTTCGGGGGAAGTGAGCACTGCTGGTACACTTTCTCCGTGAGAAATGGAGTGGAAAATCTTTTCGCTAAGATGTAGACGACCAGAGAGGCAGCATACGGAGCTCCGCAGCTGGCCGAAGGGAAGTGCCGCTTCCCGGCGTCTTTCGGCAGAAGCGGCTCTTCTAAGCGCACCGCTGCCGCTCCACTCATCCGTGCGCGAAGTAGCCGCTTCTTCGCCTCCGGCAGCCAGAGATCGCGGTAGCTCGCTAGAGACGAAGAGCGAAGCCGCAAAGAAGCGGGCTTGTGTGCGGAGCTCGCAGACTGCTGGAGGACGGTGGCTGCCACTCTTGGCTCTTGAATTCACTCTTGGCATGCGAATGGAAGGCGTTCCAGGACAACTTGCCTGGGTTTGCACTTAGTCCTGATGCGTCCCTCTTTGGAAATTCTTGCTGCTCCCCTGAGGCTCCGAGATGCACAGAACACCATGGCAGCTGCTGAAAAGAAAGGCAGCAGTGAGTTTGTCAAGAATCAAGAATATAGGCAGCTGACTGTGTTTGGCAAGGAGCAGCAGCTGGACTTTTGCAATTGTCTTCACTGCGCACAGAAGCACGCTGCTCTGCTGCTTCTTTCTTCTCATCCAGGGAATTGCACACTACTGAAGCTGAGCCAGGCTATTCAGCTCTGCTGTTTTTCAGCATCTCAGCTCCCTAATGCCCTGTGGCAGCTCTCGAGGTGTTTTGCTTTTGCCAGGCTGGAATGTGCCTGCTACGACAAAGAGCTGGGCAGGAGCTGGCAGAGAGGACGGCCATCTGCCAGCTGTTTGCAGCTTGCCCAGAAAAGAGCAGTGTCCTGGAATGTGCAGCAAATCCAATTTCTTGGCAAGTTCGGGGGAAGTGAGCACTGCTGGTACACTTTCTCCGTGAGAAATGGAGTGGAAAATCTTTTCGCTAAGATGTAGACGACCAGAGAGGCAGCATACGGAGCTCCGCAGCTGGCCGAAGGGAAGTGCCGCTTCCCGGCGTCTTTCGGCAGAAGCGGCTCTTCTAAGCGCACCGCTGCCGCTCTACTCATCCGTGCGCGAAGTAGCCGCTTCTTCGCCTCCGGCAGCCAGAGATCGCGGTAGCTCGCTAGAGACGAAGAGCGAAGCCGCAAAGAAACGGGCTTGTGTGCGGAGCTCGCAGACTGGTGGAGGACGGTGGCTGCCACTCTTGGCTCTTGAATTCACTCTTGGCATGCGAATGGAAGGCGTTCCAGGACAACTTGCCTGGGTTTGCACTTAGTCCTGATGCGTCCCTCTTTGGAAATTCTTGCTGCTCCCCTGAGGCTCCGAGATGCACAGAACACCATGGCAGCTGCTGAAAAGAAAGGCAGCAGTGAGTTTGTCAAGAATCAAGAATATAGGCAGCTGACTGTGTTTGGCAAGGAGCAGCTGCTGGACTTTTGCAATTGCCTTCACTGCGCACAGAAGCACGCTGCTCTGCTGCTTCTTTCTTCTCATCCAGGGAATTGCACACTACTGAAGCTGAGCCAGGCTATTCAGCTCTGCTGTTTTTCAGCATCTCAGCTCCCTAATGCCCTGTGGCAGCTCTCGAGGTGTTTTGCTTTTGCCAGGCTGGAATGTGCCTGCTACGACAAAGAGCTGGGCAGGAGCTGGCAGAGAGGACGGCCATCTGCCAGCAGTTTGCAGCTTGCCCAGAAAAGAGCAGTGTCCTTGGAATGTGCAGCAAATCCAATTTCTTGGCAAGTTCGGGGGAAGTGAGCACTGCTGGTACACTTTCTCCGTGAGAAATGGAGTGGAAAATCTTTTCGCTAAGATGTAGACGACCAGAGAGGCAGCATACGGAGCTCCGCAGCTGGCCGAAGGGAAGTGCCGCTTCCCGGCGTCTTTCGGCAGAAGCGGCTCTTCTAAGCGCACCGCTGCCGCTCCACTCATCCGTGCGCGAAGTAGCCGCTTCTTCGCCTCCGGCAGCCAGAGATCGCGGTAGCTCGCTAGAGACGAAGAGCGAAGCCGCAAAGAAGCGGGCTTGTGTGCGGAGCTCGCAGACTGCTGGAGGACAGTGGCTGCCACTCTTGGCTCTTGAATTCACTCTTGGCATGCGAATGGAAGGCGTTCCAGGACAACTTGCCTGGGTTTGCACTTAGTCCTGATGCGTCCCTCTTTGGAAATTCTTGCTGCTCCCCCTGAGGCTCCGAGATGCACAGAACACCATGGCAGCTGCTGAAAAGAAAGGCAGCAGTGAGTTTGTCAAGAAACAAGAATATAGGCAGCTGACTGTGTTTGGCAAGGAGCAGCTGCTGGACTTTTGCAATTGTCTTCACTGCGCACAGAAGCACTCTGCTCTGCTGCTTCTTTCTTCTCATCCAGGGAATTGCACACTACTGAAGCTGAGCCAGGCTATTCAGCTCTGCTGTTTTTCAGCATCTCAGCTCCCTAATGCCCTGTGGCAGCTCTCGAGGTGTTTTGCTTTTGCCAGGCTGGAATGTGCCTGCTACGACAAAGAGCTGGGCAGGAGCTGGCAGAGAGGACGGCCATCTGCCAGCTGTTTGCAGCTTGCCCAGAAAAGAGCAGTGTCCTTGGAATGTGCAGCAAATCTAATTTCTTGGCAAGTTCGGGGGAAGTGAGCACTGCTGGTACACTTTCTCCGTGAGAAATGGAGTGGAAAATCTTTTCGCTAAGATGTAGACGACCAGAGAGGCAGCATACGGAGCTCCGCAGCTGGCCGAAGGGAAGTGCCGCTTCCCGGCGTCTTTCGGCAGAAGCGGCTCTTCTAAGCGCACCGCTGCCGCTCCACTCATCCGTGCGCGAAGTAGCCGCTTCTTCGCCTCCGGCAGCCAGAGATCGCGGTAGCTCGCTAGAGACGAAGAGCGAAGCCGCAAAGAAGCGGGCTTGTGTGCGGAGCTCGCAGACTGCTGGAGGACGGTGGCTGCCACTCTTGGCTCTTGAATTCACTCTTGGCATGCGAATGGAAGGCGTTCCAGGACAACTTGCCTGGGTTTGCACTTAGTCCTGATGCGTCCCTCTTTGGAAATTCTTGCTGCTCCCCTGAGGCTCCGAGATGCACAGAACACCATGGCAGCTGCTGAAAGAAAGGCAGCAGTGAGTTTGTCAAGAAACAAGAACATAGGCAGCTGACTGTGTTTGGCAAGGAGCAGCTGCTGGACTTTTGCAATTGTCTTCACTGCGCACAGAAGCCCGCTGCTCTGCTGCTTCTTTCTTCTCATCCAGGGAATTGCACACTACTGAAGCTGAGCCAGGCTATTCAGCTCTGCTGTTTTTCAGCATCTCAGCTCCCCTAATGCCCTGTGGCAGCTCTCGAGGTGTTTTGCTTTTGCCAGGCTGGAATGTGCCTGCTACGACAAAGAGCTGGGCAGGAGCTGGCAGAGAGGACGGCCATCTGCCAGCTGTTTGCAGCTTGCCCAGAAAAGAGCAGTGTCCTTGGAATGTGCAGCAAATCCAATTTCTTGGCAAGTTCGGGGGAAGTGAGCACTGCTGGTACACTTTCTCCGTGAGAAATGGAGTGGAAAATCTTTTCGCTAAGATGTAGACGACCAGAGAGGCAGCATACGGAGCTCCGCAGCTGGCCGAAGGGAAGTGCCGCTTCCCGGCGTCTTTCGGCAGAAGCGGCTCTTCTAAGCGCACCGCTGCCGCTCTACTCATCCGTGCGCGAAGTAGCCGCTTCTTCGCCTCCGGCAGCCAGAGATCGCGGTAGCTCGCTAGAGACGAAGAGCGAAGCCGCAAAGAAGCGGGCTTGTGTGCGGAGCTCGCAGACTGCTGGAGGACAGTGGCTGCCACTCTTGGCTCTTGAATTCACTCTTGGCATGCGAATGGAAGGCGTTCCAGGACAACTTGCCTGGGTTTGCACTTAGTCCTGATGCGTCCCTCTTTGGAAATTCTTGCTGCTCCCCTGAGGCTCCGAGATGCACAGAACACCATGGCAGCTGCTGAAAAGAAAGGCAGCAGTGAGTTTGTCAAGAATCAAGAATATAGGCAGCTGACTGTGTTTGGCAAGGAGCAGCTGCTGGACTTTTGCAATTGTCTTCACTGCGCACAGAAGCCCTCTGCTCTGCTGCTTCTTTCTTCTCATCCAGGGAATTGCACACTACTGAAGCTGAGCCAGGCTATTCAGCTCTGCTGTTTTTCAGCATCTCAGCTCCCTAATGCCCTGTGGCAGCTCTCGAGGTGTTTTGCTTTTGCCAGGCTGGAATGTGCCTGCTACGACAAAGAGCTGGGCAGGAGCTGGCAGAGAGGACGGCCATCTGCCAGCAGTTTGCAGCTTGCCCAGAAAAGAGCAGTGTCCCTGGAATGTGCAGCAAATCCAATTTCTTGGCAAGTTCGGGGGAAGTGAGCACTGCTGGTACACTTTCTCCGTGAGAAATGGAGTGGAAAATCTTTTCGCTAAGATGTAGACGACCAGAGAGGCAGCATACGGAGCTCCGCAGCTGGCCGAAGGGAAGTGCCGCTTCCCGGCGTCTTTCGGCAGAAGCGGCTCTTCTAAGCGCACCGCTGCCGCTCCACTCATCCGTGCGCGAAGTAGCCGCTTCTTCGCCTCCGGCAGCCAGAGATCGCGGTAGCTCGCTAGAGACGAAGAGCGAAGCCGCAAAGAAGCGGGCTTGTGTGCGGAGCTCGCAGACTGCTGGAGGACGGTGGCTGCCACTCTCTTGGCTCTTGAATTCACTCTTGGCATGCGAATGGAAGGCGTTCCAGGACAACTTGCCTGGGTTTGCACTTAGTCCTGATGCGTCCCTCTTTGGAAATTCTTGCTGCTCCCCTGAGGCTCCGAGATGCACAGAACACCATGGCAGCTGCTGAAAAGAAAGGCAGCAGTGAGTTTGTCAAGAATCAAGAATATAGGCAGCTGACTGTGTTTGGCAAGGAGCAGCTGCTGGACTTTTGCAATTGTCTTCACTGCGCACAGAAGCCCTCTGCTCTGCTGCTTCTTTCTTCTCATCCAGGGAATTGCACACTACTGAAGCTGAGCCAGGCTATTCAGCTCTGCTGTTTTTCAGCATCTCAGCTCCCCTAATGCCCTGTGGCAGCTCTCGAGGTGTTTTGCTTTTGCCAGGCTGGAATGTGCCTGCTACGACAAAGAGCTGGGCAGGAGCTGGCAGAGAGGACGGCCATCTGCCAGCTGTTTGCAGCTTGCCCAGAAAAGAGCAGTGTCCCTGGAATGTGCAGCAAATCCAATTTCTTGGCAAGTTCGGGGGAAGTGAGCACTGCTGGTACACTTTCTCCGTGAGAAATGGAGTGGAAATTCTTTTCGCTAAGATGTAGACGACCAGAGAGGCAGCATACGGAGCTCCGCAGCTGGCCGAAGGGAAGTGCCGCTTCCCGGCGTCTTTCGGCAGAAGCGGCTCTTCTAAGCGCACCGCTGCCGCTCCATTCATCCGTGCGCGAAATAGCCGCTTCTTCGCCTCCGGCAGCCAGAGATCGCGGTAGCTCGCTAGAGACGAAGAGCGAAGCCGCAAAGAAGCGGGCTTGTGTGCGGAGCTCGCAGACTGCTGGAGGACGGTGGCTGCCACTCTCTTGGCTCTTGAATTCACTCTTGGCATGCGAATGGAAGGCGTTCCAGGACAACTTGCCTGGGTTTGCACTCAGTCCTGATGCGTCCCTCTTTGGAAATTCTTGCTGCTCCCCTGAGGCTCCGAGATGCACAGAACACCATGGCAGCTGCTGAAAAGAAAGGCAGCAGTGAGTTTGTCAAGAAACAAGAATATAGGCAGCTGACTGTGTTTGGCAAGGAGCAGCAGCTGGACTTTTGCAATTGTCTTCACTGCGCACAGAAGCACTCTGCTCTGCTGCTTCTTTCTTCTCATCCAGGGAATTGCACACTACTGAAGCTGAGCCAGGCTATTCAGCTCTGCTGTTTTTCAGCATCTCAGCTCCCCTAATGCCCTGTGGCAGCTCTCGAGGTGTTTTGCTTTTGCCAGGCTGGAATGTGCCTGCTACGACAAGAGCTGGGCAGGAGCTGGCAGAGAGGACGGCCATCTGCCAGCTGTTTGCAGCTTGCCCAGAAAAGAGCAGTGTCCCTGGAATGTGCAGCAAATCCAATTTCTTGGCAAGTTCGGGGGAAGTGAGCACTGCTGGTACACTTTCTCCGTGAGAAATGGAGTGGAAAATCTTTTCGCTAAGATGTAGACGACCAGAGAGGCAGAATACGGAGCTCCGCAGCTGGCCGAAGGGAAGTGCCGCTTCCCGGCGTCTTTCGGCAGAAGCGGCTCTTCGGAGCGCACCGCTGCCGCTCCACTCATCCGTGCGCGAAGTAGCCGCTTCTTCGCCTCCGGCAGCCAGAGATCGCGGTAGCTCGCTAGAGACGAAGAGCGAAGCCGCAAAGAAACGGGCTTGTGTGCGGAGCTCGCAGACTGCTGGAGGACGGTGGCTGCCACTCTTGGCTCTTGAATTCACTCTTGGCATGCGAATGGAAGGCGTTCCAGGACAACTTGCCTGGGTTTGCACTTAGTCCTGATGCGTCCCTCTTTGGAAATTCTTGCTGCTCCCCTGAGGCTCCGAGATGCACAGAACACCATGGCAGCTGCTGAAAAGAAAGGCAGCAGTGAGTTTGTCAAGAATCAAGAATATAGGCAGCTGACTGTGTTTGGCAAGGAGCAGCTGCTGGACTTTTGCAATTGTCTTCACTGCGCACAGAAGCCCTCTGCTCTGCTGCTTCTTTCTTCTCATCCAGCGAATTGCACACTACTGAAGCTGAGCCAGGCTATTCAGCTCTGCTGTTTTTCAGCATCTCAGCTCCCCTAATGCCCTGTGGCAGCTCTCGAGGTGTTTTGCTTTTGCCAGGCTGGAATGTGCCTGCTACGACAAAGAGCTGGGCAGGAGCTGGCAGAGAGGACGGCCATCTGCCAGCTGTTTGCAGCTTGCCCAGAAAAGAGCAGTGTCCCTGGAATGTGCAGCAAATCCAATTTCTTGGCAAGTTCGGGGGAAGTGAGCACTGCTGGTACACTTTCTCCGTGAGAAATGGAGTGGAAATTCTTTTCGCTAAGATGTAGACGACCAGAGAGGCAGCATACGGAGCTCCGCAGCTGGCCGAAGGGAAGTGCCGCTTCCCGGCGTCTTTCGGCAGAAGCGGCTCTTCGGAGCGCACCGCTGCCGCTCCATTCATCCGTGCGCGAAGTAGCCGCTTCTTCGCCTCCGGCAGCCAGAGATCGCGGTAGCTCGCTAGAGACGAAGAGCGAAGCCGCAAAGAAGCGGGCTTGTGTGCGGAGCTCGCAGACTGCTGGAGGACGGTGGCTGCCACTCTCTTGGCTCTTGAATTCACTCTTGGCATGCGAATGGAAGGCGTTCCAGGACAACTTGCCTGGGTTTGCACTCAGTCCTGATGCGTCCCTCTTTGGAAATTCTTGCTGCTCCCCCGAGGCTCCGAGATGCACAGAACACCATGGCAGCTGCAGAAAAGAAAGGCAGCAGTGAGTTTGTCTAGAAACAAGAACATAGGCAGCTGACTGTGTTTGGCAAGGAGCAGCAGCTGGACTTTTGCAATTGCCTTCACTGCGCACAGAAGCACGCTGCTCTGCTGCTTCTTTCTTCTCATCCAGGGAATTGCACACTACTGAAGCTGAGCCAGGCTATTCAGCTCTGCTGTTTTTCAGCATCTCAGCTCTCCTAATGCCCTGTGGCAGCTCTCGAAGTGTTTTGCTTTTACCAGGCTGGAATGTGCCTGCTACGACAAAGAGCTGGGCAGGAGCTGGCGGAGAGGACGGCCATCTGCCAGCTGTTTGCAGCTTGCCCAGAAAAGAGCAGTGTCCTTGGAATGTGCAGCAAATATAATTTCTTGGCAAGTTCGGGGGAAGTGAGCACTGCTGGTACACTTTCTCCGTGAGAAATGGAGTGGAAAATCTTTTCGCTAAGATGTAGACGACCAGAGAGGCAGCATACGGAGCTCCGCAGCTGGCCGAAGGGAAGTGCCGCTTCCCGGCGTCTTTCGGCAGAAGCGGCTCTTCGGAGCGCACCGCTGCCGCTCCATTCATCCGTGCGCGAAGTAGCCGCTTCTTCGCCTCCGGCAGCCAGAGATCGCGGTAGCTCGCTAGAGACGAAGAGCGAAGCCGCAAAGAAGCGGGCTTGTGTGCGGAGCTCGCAGACTGCTGGAGGACGGTGGCTGCCACTCTTTTGGCTCTTGAATTCACTCTTGGCATGCGAATGGAAGGCGTTCCAGGACAACTTGCCTGGGTTTGCACTCAGTCCTGATGCGTCCCTCTTTGGAAATTCTTGCTGCTCCCCGAGGCTCCGAGATGCACAGAACACCATGGCAGCTGCAGAGAAGAAAGGCAGCAGTGAGTTTGTCTAGAAACAAGAACATAGGCAGCTGACTGTGTTTGGCAAGGAGCAGCAGCTGGACTTTTGCAATTGCCTTCACTGCGCACAGAAGCACGCTGCTCTGCTGCTTCTTTCTTCTCATCCAGGGAATTGCACACTACTGAAGCTGAGCCAGGCTATTCAGCTCTGCTGTTTTTCAGCATCTCAGCTCTCCTAATGCCCTGTGGCAGCTCTCGAAGTGTTTTGCTTTTACCAGGCTGGAATGTGCCTGCTACGACAAAGAGCTGGGCAGGAGCTGGCGGAGAGGACGGCCATCTGCCAGCTGTTTGCAGCTTGCCCAGAAAAGAGCAGTGTCCTTGGAATGTGCAGCAAATCCAATTTCTTGGCAAGTTCGGGGGAAGTGAGCACTGCTGGTACACTTTCTCCGTGAGAAATGGAGTGGAAATTCTTTTCGCTAAGATGTAGACGACCAGAGAGGCAGAATACGGAGCTCCGCAGCTGGCCGAAGGGAAGTGCCGCTTCCCGGCGTCTTTCGGCAGAAGCGGCTCTTCTAAGCGCACCGCTGCCGCTCTACTCATCCGTGCGCGAAGTAGCCGCTTCTTCGCCTCCGGCAGCCAGAGATCGCGGCAGCTCGCTAGAGGCGAAGAGCGAAGCCGCAAAGAAGCGGGCTTGTGTGCGGAGCTCGCAGACTGCTGGAGGACAGTGGCTGCCACTCTCTTGGCTCTTGAATTCACTCTTGGCATGCGAATGGAAGGCGTTCCAGGACAACTTGCCTGGGTTTGCACTCAGTCCTGATGCGTCCCTCTTTGGAAATTCTTGCTGCTCCCCTGAGGCTCCGAGATGCACAGAACACCATGGCAGCTGCTGAAAAGAAAGGCAGCAGTGAGTTTGTCAAGAATCAAGAATATAGGCAGCTGACTGTGTTTGGCAAGGAGCAGCTGCTGGACTTTTGCAATTGTCTTCACTGCGCACAGAAGCCCTCTGCTCTGCTGCTTCTTTCTTCTCATCCAGGGAATTGCACACTACTGAAGCTGAGCCAGGCTATTCAGCTCTGCTGTTTTTCAGCATCTCAGCTCCCTAATGCCCTGTGGCAGCTCTCGAGGTGTTTTGCTTTTGCCAGGCTGGAATGTGCCTGCTACGACAAAGAGCTGGGCAGGAGCTGGCGGAGAGGACGGCCATCTGCCAGCAGTTTGCAGCTTGCCCAGAAAAGAGCAGTGTCCCTGGAATGTGCAGCAAATATAATTTCTTGGCAAGTTCGGGGGAAGTGAGCACTGCTGGTACACTTTCTCCGTGAGAAATGGAGTGGAAAATCTTTTCGCTAAGATGTAGACGACCAGAGAGGCAGCATACGGAGCTCCGCAGCTGGCTGAAGGGAAGTGCCGCTTCCCGGCGTCTTTCGGCAGAAGCGGCTCTTCTAAGCGCACCGCTGCCGCTCTACTCATCCGTGCGCGAAGTAGCCGCTTCTTCGCCTCCGGCAGCCAGAGATCGCGGTAGCTCGCTAGAGACGAAGAGCGAAGCCGCAAAGAAGCGGGCTTGTGTGCGGAGGTCGCAGACTGCTGGAGGACGGCTATTCAGAGCTATTCAGCTCTGCTGCTTTTCAGCATCTCAGCTCCCCTAATGCCCTGTGGCAGCTCTCGAAGTGTTTTGCTTTTGCCAGGCTGGAATGTGTCTGGTACTACAAAGAGTTGGGCAGGAGCTGGCAGAGAGGACGGCCATCTGTCAGCTGTTTGCAGCTTGCCCAGAAATGAGCAGTGTCCTTGGAATGTGCAGCAAATCCAATTTCTTGGCAAGTTCGGGGGAAGTGAGCACTGCTGGTACACTTTCTCCTAGAAAAATGCAGTGGAAAAGCTTTTCGATAAGATGTAGACGACCAGAGAGGCAGAATACGGAGCTCCGCAGCTGGCTGAAGGGAAGTTTTTACCTAGTCCTGATGCATCCCTTTCTTGAAAAATCTTGCTCGTCCCCTGAGGCTCCCAGATGCAGAGAACACGATGGCAGCTGCTGAAAAGAAGGGCAGCGGTGAGTTTGTCAAGAAAGAAGAATATAGGCAGCTGACTGTGCTTGGCAAGGAGCAGCTGCTGCATGCTTGCAATTGCCTTCAGTGCGCACAGAAGCCCGCTCCTCTGCTGCTTCTTTTTTCGCCTTCAGTCAATTTCACAGTACTGACGCTGAGTCAGGCTGCTCAGCTTTGCTGCTTTTCCGCATTTCAGCTGCCCTAATGCAGCGGGACAGGTCTCGAGGTTTTTGGCCTTTGCCAGGCTGCAATGTGACCGCTACTGCCAAGAGCTGGGCAGGAGCGGGCAGAGAGCACGGCCATCTGCCAGCAGTTTGCAGCTTGCCCAGGAAAGTGCAGTGTCCTTGGAATGCGCAGAAAAAGCAATTTCTTGGCAAGCTCGGGAGAAGTGAGCAGTACTGGTAGACTTTCTCCTTGGGAAATGGAGTGGCAAAGCTTTTCGCTAAGATGTACGTGTCACGATCGGCTTATTGCGGGTTGTCGTGATGGTTCTTTTCACCGATCCCAAAAGTGCAAAAGGGCAAACAACAAGGGACTATCAGTTAATCACAACAAATGCACCTTTATTAGGGGCCAAAACAGTAAATGCGATAGTGGGGATCGGAAAGGACGTAAAAGGATAGAGAGAGAAGAGGGGCATGGGAATAGCTACTAACACAGGCGAGATCCTCAGTGGTCCAGACGATGGGGATCCGTCTGTCGTGTCGGGGAAGTCTTCGAAGTTCTGGTCGACTCGGGGGTCCAATTATAGTCCACAGAGGAGAGAGGGGGGGAACAAGTGTAATAATGAAAGTCCATTGTAATCGCCCCGAGGGAACAGGTGAGTCCACAGGAACCATCAAAGCAAGACGAATACAATTAAGAATAAGTCCATTTGAATCACTGAAGGGAAACAGGTCATGTCATTAGTGGTCAGACCACCAATTTCCCCTCCTCCCTATAGCAGGGGTCTCAGTCTCAGTCCTTGGGAGGAGGGTTCTCATTCTTTGTTTGTCACAGTGGTAACGAGGCAGATGAGGGGTCTTCAATGAAGGACCACGGGAGTCACCCCAAAAGTTCATTTGGCTTAAGAACGGAGATTAGAAGGAGGCCGTGCATCAGGCTGTCCCGTGCTGGGTCCATGTCAGGTCTTTGCCAAGTCCTTGCCAACTCCTTGCCAAGTTCTTGCCAGGCCTTGTTTGGAACAGCTAGCGTGACGGTTCAGTGGTTGCACTTGCACTGTGTCCTGTTCTAAGCCAGAACTGCAGCGGAGGAAGGGATTCTTTCTCGTGGCAATCGGAAGGCAGAATGGAAAATGAGGGGCTTCAGACGGGCTCTTACACCACCCCGTGACTGACGATTGCCCTCGAAAGATCTTCATCAGCAGGGTTCCATGGTGTCGTCGTGGAGTCTTCAGGACTCGTCAAGTGTTGGCAGCACGTCCCAGGGAAAAGGGAAAGAAGAAGAAACAGGAAAACTAAAACAATCACAACATATTAGTAAACAAATTATAATTAATCAATAGGCAAAATACAATCAGTATTAATTAAATCAGTAATAGTTAAACAATAAATTGTTTAAATAATAATCAATATTAATCAATTAAACAATAAATTGATCAACTAGTAAACTAGTATAATCAGTATTAAACAATAAAGTAATAGACTTCGTATAATCAATATTACTCAGCACAATTTTATAATCAATAAACAAAAATAATTAAAACAGTGATTAGAACAAGTCATAAAAGAAAATAATGTGAAACATATCTTCTAACCTTATGATATTCTTGTGTCTACAGTCCTGGGAACATCTATAGTGTAAAGGATGTCGGCCAAGTGGTTTGCATTAATTATAGATGTTAATTTTGTTAATAGTTTCATCATTCTCCAATTTACAATAAGCAAGATTACTGATAAAACAAAACCAATCATAACTAAAATCAGAAGAACAACAATGGGATGACACAATTTGTTCAGGATACCGGTGGCATTGGGTGACCACCCGAAAAGGGTATCCCACCACCTGTGCTCGGCATCACTTTTCACCCTTTCTACAACACGTTGTATTTCTTGCACATCATGATGAACAGTTACCAGAGTTTTCTCTCCATTCTCCTTGATTTTTCCTAGGATCTCTATTAGATCTTGATGAGGTAATATTTGCTTTACCAAATTAAGGTTCATCCCAATGGGAGCAGCCAGTAGCTTGTGAATCAACATGAGATTGGATTCTAAAAGTTCATGTAAGGTAACTGGAGCTACAAAAGAAAAATCACATCCTGCAATTTTAGTAAAGCTGCAAGCATAAAAATTTGAATGATTTTTAGTATCTACTACTGTACTTTCTATAAACACAGTATCACAAGTGGTTCAGAAGCAGGCACACCCATTGCCTGTAGATACAAGGACTGTTTCAGAAGTCTCGTTAGGATGGATGTCAAAATGACAGCTATTTTGTTCTGTGTCTAAACAGATATCTTGAGCTATAATTGCATTACCTTCACAGATAAACCCTAGTTGTTCTCGGATAGTACAGGACTCTAAATTGACATTTTGCCATTTGTCATTAATTTGATGGGCCCATTCTCTATGTTCAGAGGGATAGAATGTGGCTCCGTCATGATTTAATCCTAGTGCAATGATAGGGAATATCAAATGCACTGAGGCATTTCTTATGGTCAACACAAATGCTGTGGCTGTGTTTGTGTTAGGGTCATAGGTAAAATTCACTAAATTCCACCAGGATTGGAAATCTCTTTCAAAGTCAGTGGCACTGTCCCAGACTATTTTCCTAAGTTCAGTAGGAAAAGTGCCTTTTTCACCTTCTCTTATAATTGAGGCAGCAACTGACTGCATCCATAACTGACTGGATACAGCTAAGAGCTAAGGAAACATTGCTTTGTGTGGCATTAAGTGCATCAATTATCAATTTGCTATAATTTACATTTATCTTTTCCCAATTTGGTAGAATGTTTGATCGCAACGACTGATGTGTTCCCGAGGCCGATAAGGACGATTGCAGTGGCTGCTGTATTTTGGTTAAATCTTTAGTCGTGGAGGCCAATTTATTCATTAATACTTCTGAATCAATACTATTTAGGATTCCCAGTCCCGTTCCCACGACACCAGTTATGTCTCTTTGCACCCGGCTTTTAGGAGGGTTCCACTGTCGCAGCCAGGTTGTCCAACCCTGAAAAGAGGTTTGCAAAAAGGGTGAACAAGCTGGTTGTATTTCTGAGACATTGTTTTGCATCAGCAATTTTACTTGTTTAAGAGACCATGCCGGATTAAATAATATCTGTTGTTGGCCAGTTTTCCTGATTATATATGGTCCAACTTCAAAAATTTTCGGGGTAAGCATAACTGGTGGCTGGGCTAGAGTGGTGGTAGTGGTGGTGGTATAAACCGTAGTAGATTGGGCTACAGCATTTATTATAAACTTAAAAGAAAGCCCTTTGGTGTTTTTTCCCCATAAGCAAACCACTTCTGCAGTCTGTGTTAGTGTAAAATTGTGCCAACAATCCTGTATGCTTGGGTGCGTGCAGACTCTCTCCTGCTTGTCTGACCTATTTGAACACTTATTGAGGTTGCCTTACTATAAGAAATTTTGTTAACCACTCGGCATCCTATGCTAATTATCTCCCCCATTACCCCTTGAAGTTGCCAGATTTTGTATTCTTTCCATTCTTGCCTGGTGTATATCTGATTATTTTGCATGACAAGAGTTATTAGGTTTAAATCTTTTACATTTCCCATGTATCTGGAAAAATAAACAAAAGCTTGGGACCAAGGTCCTTCGGTGAAGGGGCTTTCCGTCCACTGGGATACGACTATTGTGTTATTATTGGTTGTAGCATTAATCTTAAATTTGTGAACCAGGCCTTGGAAACTAAATGGGTTAGTCAAGTTGTTTTGCCAGCTACATGTCACATAAGTGGTTTTAGTTAAAGTAAAGCTATACCAGCAATCAACAGATTCATTTTTACAATCTTTTGTAATGGCAATATTGTTAGTTCGACAAGCTGCGGTATAATTACCAATATATTCTTGACAGCAGCATAGGGTAAGGGGAAATATTTTGGCACATTCCCATTTCTTGGTAGGGCATAATTTTGCTGAAGGGATTTTAAAATAATTTTCTCCTCCTGGTTTCATAAAATTTCCAGCAATTGTGATAGAGGAAGCTTTCTCATGTAGAGATCCTTCCACTTTTCTGCATGCTACCACAATAGTCTCACCAATCGTTCCAGTTAGGGTTCTGGTCCATTCCTTCTGATCCCATCCCCACTCACTTGGACGATATACCTTAGAGTTATGTAGCACAAGAGTTGCCAGATTCAGGTGACGACCTTTAGGATATGATCCTAGAACATTAGTGTGCTTGATGGTAGCTTCAGACCACGGCCACTCAGCAGTGTTCTGGCCAGAGAGTTGTGGTAAGATGCAGAAAAGTATCACCAATTTTATCATGGCTCAGATGATGTTGTCCCTTGAGGTTCTTCTGTAAAGGTAAACACAACAGAAAGGTTCTGCCACTATATGTCAGAAAAGGTTAGAATGATGGGATTATCCTGCGTGTATTTATCCTGTGCTCCTTTCCCAGAGCATCAGAAGCTATCCATGCATATTTATTCAGAGGAGTTTTCAACACAAGTGGTACCTCCCCTACTGTAGGAAGGTCTACTAAAACAGGTTGTCCAGGATAATGAGCAGGGTTTAAGGAATCGTCAGGTCCTTTCAGCGCGGGAATGATACTTGGAGCTGTTGGACAAAAGGCTGTGATCTTGGGACACCCATTTACTCCCCATCTATCATTTACACCTTTGACAGCTTCCCATAATCGGAGGTCCCAATTTCCTTCCTGTGGTTTTAACAGTCGCTTTAAAAGACCGTTAGTCCTTTCTACAATCCCATTAGCTTGAGGATAATAAGGGGTGTGAAAAATCCATTTGATTCCTTCACCTTTTGCCCAGTCCTGTACAACTCTGGCAGTGAAATGAGACCCGTTATCAGATTGAATTTCCTGTGGCTTCGGGAAAGTTCCAAACCACCCTTGCAAAGCCTTGACAGTATTGTCCCCAGTAGCTCTTTTAAAAGCATCAGCTTGAACTAACCCAGACACAATCTCTACTCCTACCAACACAAAATGTTTTCCTCCTGATTTCTTAAAGGGACCAATATAATCTACCTGCCATGCGTCCCACAAGCCTTTGCCTTTCCTTAAATGCAAAGGGTCATCTTCTAAAGGGTGTCTATCCAGTCGCTTGCGACACTGCTCACAGGCTGATATGCATGTTTTACACATTTCCCTAGTAACGGGCCAACCCTGGGCATGAGCTTCCTGGTATAAATATTTTGTACCAGTGTGCTGTCTTTTTACATGCAGCCATTCTAACAATTGATTCCATTCCTCTGTAATTTGCTCCTTCTTCAGGGGGCTAAGCCTTGCTAGCTCATCAGCTTTATTATTCCATTCTCCTGCTGGATTCCCATCTGTTTGATGAGAGGCCACCTAGCCTACTGCAAAATTCCCCTGACTTGCAATATTTAATATTTCTTGCCATTTCTCCTTTTGCCATATGGGAATTCTGTTGACTTCCCAGTCGTTTTGCTGCCAGAAAGGAAGCCATTCAGTAAAACCTTTGTATACAGCATAAGAGTCAGTGTAAATGCAGACCAGAGAGGAATTCTGTGCTTCTCGTTGAAAAACACTCCAAACAGCTACCAGCTCCCCAACCTGCGCACTATCTTCTCCTTCTGTAATTATTTGCTCACCAGAGGAAATGTGAAGGGCTGCTGCTTTATACTTCCACATTTTACCTTCCCTTTTAGCAGTAGCATCAGTAAACCAAGAATTTGCTGATTGTTCAGGAGAGAAAGGAGGGGCCACTTTAATTACAGAAGCTGGTTTATCTTGGCCACTATCCAGCTCCTCAGTTTCTTGGATTGCTAAATTTTTTACAGCTCCTTCTGTTATTGTAAAAATATTACAGTAATGTTCAATTTGAGCATACCACTTTCTCACTGAGGCCCTCTGAGCCACCCCGTCAGGAGGGAGGGTTCCACTAGTGACTGTTTTAATAACCTTGAAGGGCCCCCTTAGCACAATAGGTTGTTGACGTGCTATTTTTTCCACTTCAATGAGAGCCAGACTAACCACAAACAGTCCCTTTTCCCAGGTAGTGTATCTTTTCTCAGCGCCTCTGAAACCACGAGAATAGAAACCCACAGGCCTTGTTGGACCCTCAGGTCCCAGCTGCCATATGTGTACTGACAGCCCTGAGGCAGCAAATCCCCATTCTACCTGAAAGGGATCTGTAGGATGGATAGGACCCAATGCTTGATGATCTGTCGCCTCAAAAATCAGTAATTACAATTCTTCTTCCTGGGAAGGAGTCCAATCCCATTTTACCCCTTTCCTCAACAAGTCATAAAGGGGCCTAGCAATTATTGAAAAATCTGGAATGTGTTTTCTCCAGAACAATAATAGTCCCAGAGCCTGTTGGAGATCCTTCCTAGTGCGAGGCATTTTGATCTGATCTAAAGAAGTCAAGGTGTCCGGTGGAATACATGTCATGCCTCCTTTCCACCAAATTCCCAAGAACTTTACTTCTTGGGAGGGCTTTTGAATTTTTTTCTGGGGGAATCTGTAAATCGAGACTCTCTAAATGGGAGATTATTTTCTGTTGAGTCTCTCCTACTGCTTTAATTTCATCTCCTCCCACCAAAATATCATCAATGTATTGGTAAACATCTACACCATCAGGTTTGGATATCTTTTCTATTTCTTTAGCTAGTGCATGGTGGGCTAGAGTGGGGGAATGCTTGTATCCCTGGGGAAGCCTAGTGAAAGTGTATTGCTGTCCCTCCCACGTAAAGGCGAAATGGTCCCTATCTTCTGGTTGTATAGGTATCATAAAAAACATGTCCTTGACATCTATAGTTGCCATAATTGGACGAGCCTTTTCTTGAATAGATATTATCAACTCAGCTAAATTCGGGACTGCTGCCGTGAGAGGGTCAGTGTTGGCATTAAGCCTGCGGAAATCAACTGTTATCCTCCATTTCCCATTGGATTTACGCACTGGCCAGACAGGTGAGTTGAAAGCAGAATGTGTGTTAATTATTACTCCCTGGTCTTGCAAATCCTGTATAACTGGTTTGATACCTTCTCTGGCACCTGAAGGTAGAGGGTATTGTTTTACATTTGTTATTTTACTATACGATAGAGAAGGTGCAGTTTGAAGCAGCCTAATATTTAAAGGTGTAGTGCCAAAACACCACAAAGATCCTTCTGAATCCTCCCATTGTCTCCCAGCAAGAACATCCATCCCTAGTAAATTGTTTGGAATGTTTCCAATTACCATTTTGACAACTAATTGATTCTCATCTCCAGGAAGTGTGAGTTTAACCAAGGCTACATTCATAGATTCTGAGTTTCCTAGGGCATTTAGAACACAGTATTGTCTCTTAGTTGGAACAACTCCACTCCTCTGAGCATCCTTTTCTGTTAATGCAGAGATTTGTGCCCCAGTGTCAATCAAAAATGTTACAAAAGTACGTTTGGGACCTGTAATAGCTGTAATTAAAATATCTCCTAATTTATTTTTAGTGAGCATTCTCAAATATACCCATGCTCCGTCCCTTCGCTCACCTGTAAAGGACGGAGAAATTAGTTTCCCTGAAACTGTGTCAGCTCACTTCCCAAATTTTGGGGAGACGGTTGAGAGAGAAATTATCTGCTGACTGGATTTTGAGAGAGGAGTTGGGAAAAAGGTATTGTTTCTGTGTTTCGGAGGAGATGTTGGGGGAGGGTTGGTTCCTTGCCCGTGTTCTGAGGAGGGAGGGGAAGGAGAGGCGGAGGAAGAGTTGGCTCCTTGCCCATATTTTGAGGAGGCGTGGGTGCAGTGGGTTGGATTGGCAGATATGATTTCCGATGGCGCCAATTAGTTATTAATTTTTGTAATTTATCAAGGGGCAAACCATCCATTACATCTCTGGGGACTCCTTTTTGGACCCCCAATGACCACCAACGCTGGCGGTTAGGGTTTTGTTTTCCCTTTTCTGAATTTTTACCATGAGGAATCTCAATGGACCGAACTCCTTTTGTTTTTTCTGGTTTTTCTTCTAGGGTTTTTACTGGTCCATATTTTCTACAGTAATTGATCAAATCTTCTGCAACTTCACCCCATGTCCAGACTTTACGGCTACTGGAAGGCGAGCTGCATTTGGAAGCTGCGGCTTGTAAGGATGAATGAGATGGAGTAAAGTTGGGATCAGTAGATTCCGTGCGATCAGTGGGATTACCCAGGAATCTGTCCAGTCTTTCCACAGGGCTTAGTGTCATAATAGTTTTTTGTAAGGTAATAGCAGTAGGTTTAAGTGTTTCTGGAAGCCCACGAATTAAAGGGGTCATTATTTCGGGCTTCACAGGTAATTGCATTGGGGACTCAAAGCCAGGAATTAATTTCTTCTCATGAATCATTTGCAGGCAAGCGGTTTTATGCACACTTTCTAAAAGTTGGTCAGGGGTACTAATTATAGAGCTATGGGGTCTCCCCTTTCCAAGGGGCTTGTTCCACCAGCCCAAAAAGCCGCATGCTGTGTCAGGGACCATGTGTCACGTTTATCTCCCGTTGTTCGGAAGACACCATGTCCCCAATACCCACGGGCTTCCTCTTCAGTTAATTGAATTTGATCACCACCAGTGAGGGACACCCGGAAAACATATTCTGTTTCTGATTCGTGTGGAAGGCGTCCGTATTCCCTTTTAAGTTTAGCTAACTCAGTGGCAGTGTATGGTACGTGTTTGGTTGTGATGTGAGGTTCGAGATCATCCTCACTGAGATAATTATACTCTGTTTTAATTAGGGGTCTCAAGTGATGGCAGCAATGTTCCCCACAATTACTTGCTGCTTCTAGTTCCTTTTGGGGGTAAATTTGTTTAATGTGAGGAGTTTCCTTCTCCTCTGTTTCTGTAGGGGAATCAGCATTGTGTGATTTGTTAACATGTTCTCCTGTTAAAGCAGCTCGCAATGCATAAGTTACATTTCTTGCATCATATAACTGTTTTTGTAAAATTTCTACTAAATTTTGAAGGGAGTCTATTATTATTTCTTGCTCACTTCTTCGTTGTGAGCGAGTTTCTACGGCTGCTGTAAGACAAGCTCCCAAAACTGAGCATAAGATAGTTTTATTCTTGCCCAGTTTGAACTTTGTATCATGTTGTAAAGAACACACTCTATCAACCACATTATCCAAATGAAACCAATTATTTTGTGCCCATTCCTCTCCTCCCGGAGAAGGTTTGGCATCGTGTTTAGCTAGTAGAGCATAAAGCCCAACTTTGGCTTTATCATTAAGGTTATCACTCATTTTGTGAAGGGACCAAAACCACGACAGGGAGGTACAAACTTAAGTTCCACAAAACTACACAGCCCTCGCTGTGTCGCCCTTTGCTTCCCTGGCTGGGTGAAAGGACAATAATCTGCCTGGGAGGCTCTGCTTAGTTGCTTCAAGTTGTCCCTTCCTTCCCAGACCAGATACACACAACAACAACAAAACAACAGTGTCCCGCCTTTTGCACTAAGGGATCCTTTATGAATTTCCAAAGACAGTGTGGGTGCCTTTTCAGCTGCAACCCTTCTGTCTAGACAGAAATCCTGTCCGTGACGCCAATTTAATGTCACGATCCGCTTATTGCGGGGTGTCGTGATGATTCTTTTCACCGATCCCAAAAGTGCAAAAAGGCAAACAACAAGGGACTATCAGTTAATCACAACAAATGCACCTTTATTAGGGGCCAAAACAGTAAATGCGATAGTGGGGATCGGAAAGGACGTAAAAGGATAGAGAGAGAGAGGGAGAAGAGGGGCATGGGAATAGCTACTAACACAGGCGAGATCCTCAGTGGTCCAGACGATGGGGATCCGTCTGTCGTGTCGGGGAAGTCTTCGAAGTTCTGGTCGACTCGGGGGTCCAATTATAGTCCACAGAGGAGAGAGGGGGGGAACAAGTGTAATAATGAAAGTCCATTGTAATCGCCCCGAGGGAACAGGTGAGTCCACAGGAACCATCAAAGCAAGACGAATACAATTAAGAATAAGTCCATTTGAATCACTGAAGGGAAACAGGTCATGTCATTAGTGGTCAGACCACCAATTTCCCCTCCTCCCTATAGCAGGGGTCTCAGTCTCAGTCCTTGGGAGGAGGGTTCTCATTCTTTGTTTGTCACAGTGGTAACGAGGCAGATGAGGGGTCTTCAATGAAGGACCACGGGAGTCACCCCAAAAGTTCATTTGGCTTAAGAACGGAGATTAGAAGGAGGCCGTGCATCAGGCTGTCCCGTGCTGGGTCCATGTCAGGTCTTTGCCAAGTCCTTGCCAACTCCTTGCCAAGTTCTTGCCAGGCCTTGTTTGGAACAGCTAGCATGATGATTCAGTGGTTGCACCTGCAATGTGTCCTGTTCTAAGCCGGAACTGCAGTGGAGGAAGGGATTCTTTCTCGTGGCAATCGGAAGGCAGAATGGAAAATGAGGGGCTTCAGACGGGCTCTTACAGTAGGCGACTAGAGACGACGAACACGGCGCGCCAAAGCCAGCCAAAGAAAAGCGCCGCTTCCCGGCGTCTTTCGGCAGAAGTGGCGCTCCGGAGCGCACCGCTGCAGCTCCGGTCCTCTGGGCGCGAATAAGCCGCTTCTTCGCCTCCGGCAGCCAGAGATCGCCGTAGCTTGCAAGAGGCGAAGAACGAAGCCACAAAGAAGCGGGCTTGTGGGCGAAGCTTGCTGACTGCTGCAGGACGGTGGATGCCACTCTCCTGCCTGTGGAATTCGCTCTTGGCATGCGAATGGAAGGCGTTCCAGGACAACTTGCCTGGGTTTTTACCTAGTCCTGATGCATCCCTCCTTGGAAAATCTTGCTCGTCCCCTGAGGCTCCCGGATGCAGAGAACATGATGGCAGCTGCTGAAAAGAAGGGCAGCGGTGAGTTTGTCAAGAAAGAAGAACATAGGCAGCTGACTGTGCTTGGCAAGGAGCAGCTGCTGCATGCTTGCAATTGCCTTCAGTACGCACAGAAGCCCGCTGCTCTGCTGCTTCGTTTTTCGCCTTCAGTCAATTGCACAGTACTGACGCTGAGTCAGGCTGCTCAGCTTTGCTGCTTTTCAGCATCTCAGCTGCCCTAATGCAGTGGGAAAGCTCTCAAGGTTTTTGGCCTCTGCCAGGCTGCAATGTGCCCGCTATTACCAAGAGCTGGGCAGGAGAGGGCAGAGAGCACGGCCATCTGCCAGCAGTTTGCAGCTTGCCCAGGAAAGTGCAGTGTCCTTGGAATGCGCAGAAAAAGCAATTTCTTGGCAAGCTCGGGAGAAGTGAGCAGTACTGGTAGACTTTCTCCTTGAGAAATGGAGTGGCAAAGCTTTTCGCTAACATGTAGGCGACTAGAGACGCCGAAGACGGCGCTCCAGAGCTGGTCGAAGGGAAGCGCCGCTTCCCGGCGTCTTTCGGCAGAAACGGCGCTCCGGAGTGCACCGCTGCCGCTCCGGTCATCTGGGCGCGAAGAAGCCGCTTCTTCGCCTCCGGGAGCCAGAGATCTTCTTCTGGTTGAAAAAAAGAGGAGGCAATTGTACAGTCCAGGTGTGTTGTTTCACTTCCTGGAAAACGGAGTAGGTTTGCTATTGCCAATTGTTTTCATTAGCAAGGAAGAGATTCCTTTGGAGAAAAACCTTCCAACTGACTTTACACCAATGTTATGATACTTAATTTCACCAATCATGAACAAAAATTCTCATCACTTGCTGTGGAAATCGTGATGGTCATGGAGAGAAGGATGTCTAGGCCATGCATCAGGAACATAAAAAAACATTAGATTGCAGGTGAGACTGAGCTCCTGTACTAGTGAGAAAAGGCTGTGTTGTGGTTTGACATGGAAGTGAATTTTTTCTAAGAAGTTGGGTCAAACTAATTAGTAGTCAGGTTTGGATATTGGCACTTAGAGTGACCACTGAAAGTATGGACACGCCTTTGAGAACACAGGGGGTTAAAAGCAAGAACTTTCAAGAGAACTGTCTTTTTTGGTTCTGGTCGTTAGAGAGTGCAGACTCTCCCCCTGCCCAGCCTTAGGCTGGGTGGGGGAGGGGAAGTCACGCGGCCTTGTTTAGGTAGGCCGAGGGGGCTGAGGGTCTGGAACTCAGACAGTTCCTGTGGACGGAAGGGTGGAGAGAAGCGGAGATGCTTTTGCCCCCCCTATGTGGGAAAAAGAGACGGAGAGCTTGGCGGCACTTAGAAATCTGCTGGCAGAGGAGAAGGAGAAGGGGAGGGAAATGCCCAGCGTGGGAGGCGGAATGCCGGACTGAGATATCGGCCGTCCAGGGAGTCTGAACTTTTAACTCTTTCGAGGGAATGAGGGCTTTTTGAAAGTATTACTCCTCCTTGATTTGTAGTGGAAGAGAGATAGTCTGGGACCTGAGATGTTAGAAGAAGAAATATTTAAGTGGGAGGAGATGATGAAGTAGCTTTTTAGCTGGACTTTTCTTGTTAGCCATAGACTGAACTAAAATCTCCTGCAATAGAGACTGCATTTTAGGGGGATGCAGTGGTGACCCAGGGAGACCTGTTTCAGCTTCGAACAGCACAAGAATGGCGAGAAACGAAAAGAGCTGAAGAGGGAATAGTGATACCCTCTGTCTTCGGGAAGAAGATGAGTCCTGTTTTTAGACCCCTCGGCCCCAGGGAAAAATGGGGGGGACTGTAGTCCCAGGATGAGAAACTGAACTGTTATATCTTTGGGTCCGTGGCAAAGTATCCTTAAAAGAGCCCTATGAGCAGTCTGTCCATGCACGGTGGTGAGAGCACTGTGACATAGAAAGGAGAGTGTCACACTGGCAGATTTTTCTTCTAGGCGGTTGCCATGTGTGACAGGGAAACACAGGGGGGCAGCTGTGTTTCCTGGGGGGCCTGTGGTGCAAGAGAGACTTCTCTCTCCCTTGATAGTTTAAGCATAGATTACCTGAAGGGTGGTAATTTGATCAAGAATCCCGGGTGATGTTTCATGGCTGGGTGTGTTTGGAATTAGGAAGAGGAGGGGTGGTTTTAAAAAGTCTTCATCCTAGATTTAGTTTATGTGTTTTCTGTATTAGTAGTAGTTTAATAAAGTTTTTTTCCTCTGTTATTAAGCTTGTGCCTGCTCTGCTCTGTCCCTGATAACATCTCACAGCATTTATTTAGAGAAGGTGCATTTTCATAGGGGTGCTGGCATTGCGCCAGTGTCAAACCATGACATTTTTTGGTTCCCTGACCGGGAATCGAATTCTGGGCAAGATGAGATGAAGATAAGATAAGAGCTGTGAGATGGGATCAAAAGGAATAAGAGCAAAGCATGTATTAAGTTATAGTGCCAATATAGAGGTGGAGGGTTAGTATAGGTTATTGTTTTATGTATAAGTGTGTTGAATGTAATTTTGATAATAATTTTAGAAATGTGTGTTCTCAGAGGCGAAGGGTAGAGTGTCGTGGTTTGACATGGAAGTGAATTTTTTCCAAGAAGTTGGGTCAAACCAATCAGTAGTCAGGTTTGGATATTGGCACCTAGAGTGACCACTGAAAGTATGGACACGCCTCTGAGAACACAGGGGGTTAAAAGCAAGAACTCCCAAGAGAACTGTCTCTTTTGGTTCCGGTCGTCAGAGAGTGCAGACTCCCCCCCTGCCCAGCCTTAGGCTGGGTGGGGGAGGGGAAGCCACGCGGCCTTGTCCAGGTAGGCCGAGGGGGCTGAGGGTCTGGAACCCAGACAGCTCCTGTGGACGGAAGGGTGGAGAGAAGCGGAGATGCCTTTGCCCCCCCCATGTGGGAAAAAGAGACGGAGAGCCTGGCGGCACCTAGAAATCTGCCGGCAGAGGAGAAGGAGAAGGGGAGGGAAATGCCCAGCGTGGGAGGCGGAATGCCGGACTGAGATATCGGCCGTCCAGGGAGTCTGAACTTTAAACCCTTTCGAGGGAATGAGGGCTTTTTGAAAGTATTACTCCTCCTTGATTTGTAGTGGAAGAGAGATAGTCCGGGACCTGAGATGTTAGAAGAAGAAATATTTAAGTGGGAGGAGATGATGAAGTAGCTTTTTAGCTGGACTTTTCTTGTTAGCCATAGACTGAACCAAAATCTCCTGCAATAGAGACTGCATTTTAGGGGGATGCAGTGGTGACCCAGGGAGACCTGTTTCAGCTTCGAACAGCACAAGAATGGCGAGAAACGAAAAGAGCTGAAGAGGGAATAGTGATACCCTCTGTCTTCGGGAAGAAGATGAGTCCTGTTTTTAGACCCCTCGGCCCCAGGGAAAATGGGGGGGACTGTAGTCCCAGGATGAGAAACTGAACTGTTATATCTTTGGGTCCGTGGCAAAGCATCCTTAAAAGAGCCCTATGAGCAGTCTGTCCATGCACGGTGGTGAGAGCACTGTGACATAGAAAAGAGAGTGTCACACTGGCAGATTTTTTCCAGGCGGTTGCCATGTGTGACAGGGAAACACAGGGGGGCAGCTGTGTTTCCTGGGGGGCCTGTGGTGCAAGAGAGACTTCTCTCTCCCTTGATAGTTTAAGCATAGATTACCTGAAGGGTGGTAATTTGATCAAGAATCCCGGGTGATGTTTCATGGCTGGGTGTGTTTGGAATTAGGAAGAGGAGGGGTGGTTTTAAAAAGTCTTCATCCTAGATTTAGTTTATGTGTTTTCTGTATTAGTAGTAGTTTAATAAAGTTTTTTCCTCTGTTATTAAGCTTGTGCCTGCTCTGCTCTGTCCTGATAACATCTCACAGCATTTATTTAGAGAAGGTGCATTTT
>NC_071532.1:39863409-39947178 GCF_026979565.1 Vidua chalybeata
AATTCACTCTTGGCAGCGAATGGAAGGCGTTCCAGGACAACTTGCCTGGGTTTGCACTTAGTCCTGATGCGTCCCTCTTTGGAAATTCTTGCTGCTCCCCTGAGGCTCCGAGATGCACAGAACACCATGGCAGCTGCTGAAAAGAAAGGCAGCAGTGAGTTTGTCTAGAAACAAGAACATAGGCAGCTGACTGTGTTTGGCAAGGAGCAGCTGCTGGACTTTTGCAATTGTCTTCACTGCGCACAGAAGCCCTCTGCTCTGCTGCTTCTTTCTTCTCATCCAGGGAATTGCACACTACTGAAGCTGAGCCAGGCTATTCAGCTCTGCTGTTTTTCAGCATCTCAGCTGCCCTAATGCCCTGTGGCAGCTCTCGAGGTGTTTTGCTTTTGCCAGGCTGGAATGTGCCTGCTACGACAAAGAGCTGGGCAGGAGCTGGCAGAGAGGACGGCCATCTGCCAGCTGTTTGCAGCTTGCCCAGAAAAGAGCAGTGTCCCTGGAATGTGCAGCAAATCCAATTTCTTGGCAAGTTCGGGGGAAGTGAGCACTGCTGGTACACTTTCTCCGTGAGAAATGGAGTGGAAAATCTTTTCGCTAAGATGTAGACGACCAGAGAGGCAGCATACGGAGCTCCGCAGCTGGCCGAAGGGAAGTGCCGCTTCCGGCGTCTTTCGGCAGAAGCGGCTCTTCTAAGCGCACCGCTGCCGCTCTACTCATCCGTGCGCGAAGTAGCCGCTTCTTCGCCTCCGGCAGCCAGAGATCGCGGTAGCTCGCTAGAGACGAAGAGCGAAGCCGCAAAGAAGCGGGCTTGTGTGCGGAGCTCGCAGACTGCTGGAGGACAGTGGCTGCCACTCTTGCCTCTTGAATTCACTCTTGGCATGCGAATGGAAGGCGTTCCAGGACAACTTGCCTGGGTTTGCACTTAGTCCTGATGCGTCCCTCTTTGGAAATTCTTGCTGCTCCCCTGAGGCTCCGAGATGCACAGAACACCATGGCAGCTGCTGAAAGAAAGGCAGCAGTGAGTTTGTCAAGAATCAAGAATATAGGCAGCTGACTGTGTTTGGCAAGGAGCAGCTGCTGGACTTTTGCAATTGTCTTCACTGCGCACAGAAGCCCTCTGCTCTGCTGCTTCTTTCTTCTCATCCAGGGAATTGCACACTACTGAAGCTGAGCCAGGCTATTCAGCTCTGCTGTTTTTCAGCATCTCAGCTCCCCTAATGCCCTGTGGCAGCTCTCGAGGTGTTTTGCTTTTGCCAGGCTGGAATGTGCCTGCTACGACAAAGAGCTGGGCAGGAGCTGGCAGAGAGGACGGCCATCTGCCAGCAGTTTGCAGCTTGCCCAGAAAAGAGCAGTGTCCTTGGAATGTGCAGCAAATCCAATTTCTTGGCAAGTTCGGGGAAGTGAGCACTGCTGGTACACTTTCTCCGTGAGAAATGGAGTGGAAAATCTTTTCGCTAAGATGTAGACGACCAGAGAGGCAGCATACGGAGCTCCGCAGCTGGCCGAAGGGAAGTGCCGCTTCCCGCGTCTTTCGGCAGAAGCGGCTCTTCGGAGCGCACCGCTGCCGCTCCACTCATCCGTGCGCGAAGTAGCCGCTTCTTCGCCTCCGCAGCCAGAGATCGCGGTAGCTCGCTAGAGACGAAGAGCGAAGCCGCAAAGAAGCGGGCTTGTGTGCGGAGCTCGCAGACTGCTGGAGGACAGTGGCTGCCACTCTTGGCTCTTGAATTCACTCTTGGCATGCGAATGGAAGGCGTTCCAGGACAACTTGCCTGGGTTTGCACTTAGTCCTGATGCGTCCCTCTTTGGAAATTCTTGCTGCTCCCCTGAGGCTCCGAGATGCACAGAACACCATGGCAGCTGCTGAAAAGAAAGGCAGCAGTGAGTTTGTCAAGATCAAGAATATAGGCAGCTGACTGTGTTTGGCAAGGAGCAGCTGCTGGACTTTTGCAATTGTCTTCACTGCGCACAGAAGCCCTCTGCTCTGCTGCTTCTTTCTTCTCATCCAGGGAATTGCACACTACTGAAGCTGAGCCAGGCTATTCAGCTCTGCTGTTTTTCAGCATCTCAGCTCCCTAATGCCCTGTGGCAGCTCTCGAGGTGTTTTGCTTTTGCCAGGCTGGAATGTGCCTGCTACGACAAAGAGCTGGGCAGGAGCTGGCGGAGAGGACGGCCATCTGCCAGCTGTTTGCAGCTTGCCCAGAAAAGAGCAGTGTCCTTGGAATGTGCAGCAAATAATTTCTTGGCAAGTTCGGGGGAAGTGAGCACTGCTGGTACACTTTCTCCGTGAGAAATGGAGTGGAAAATCTTTTCGCTAAGATGTAGACGACCAGAGAGGCAGCATACGGAGCTCCGCAGCTGGCCGAAGGGAAGTGCCGCTTCCCGGCGTCTTTCGGCAGAAGCGGCTCTTCTAAGCGCACCGCTGCCGCTCTACTCATCCGTGCGCGAAGTAGCCGCTTCTTCGCCTCCGGCAGCCAGAGATCGCGGTAGCTCGCTAGAGACGAAGAGCGAAGCCGCAAAGAAGCGGGCTTGTGTGCGGAGCTCGCAGACTGCTGGAGGACGGTGGCTGCCACTCTCTTGGCTCTTGAATTCACTCTTGGCATGCGAATGGAAGGCGTTCCAGGACAACTTGCCTGGGTTTGCACTTAGTCCTGATGCGTCCCTCTTTGGAAATTCTTGCTGCTCCCTGAGGCTCCGAGATGCACAGAACACCATGGCAGCTGCTGAAAAGAAAGGCAGCAGTGAGTTTGTCAAGAATCAAGAATATAGGCAGCTGACTGTGTTTGGCAAGGAGCAGCTGCTGGACTTTTGCAATTGTCTTCACTGCGCACAGAAGCCCTCTGCTCTGCTGCTTCTTTCTTCTCATCCAGGGAATTGCACACTACTGAAGCTGAGCCAGGCTATTCAGCTCTGCTGTTTTTCAGCATCTCAGCTCCCTAATGCCCTGTGGCAGCTCTCGAGGTGTTTTGCTTTTGCCAGGCTGGAATGTGCCTGCTACGACAAAGAGCTGGGCAGGAGCTGGCGGAGAGGACGGCCATCTGCCAGCAGTTTGCAGCTTGCCCAGAAAAGAGCAGTGTCCTTGGAATGTGCAGCAAATATAATTTCTTGGCAAGTTCGGGGAAGTGAGCACTGCTGGTACACTTTCTCCGTGAGAAATGGAGTGGAAAATCTTTTCGCAGAAGATGTAGACGACCAGAGAGGCAGCATACGGAGCTCCGCAGCTGGCTGAAGGGAAGTGCCGCTTCCCCTGCGTCTTTCAGCAGAAGCGGCTCTTCTAAGCGCACCCGCTGCCTGCTCTACTCATCCGTGCGCGAATTAGCCTCTTCTTCGCCTCCGGCAGCCAGAGATCGCGGTAAGCTCGCTAGAGACGAGAGCGGAAGCCGCAAAGAAGCGGGCTTGTGTGCGGAGCTCGCAGACTGCTGGAGAACGGCTTATTCAAAGCTTATTCAGCTCTTCTGCTTTTCAGCATCTCAGCTCCCCGAATGCCCTGTGGCAGCTCTCGAGGTGTTTTGCTTTTGCCAGGCTGGAATGTGCCTGCTACGACAAAGAGCTGGGCAGGAGCTGGCAGAGAGGACGGCCATCTGCCAGCTGTTTGCAGCTTGCCCAGAAAAGAGCAGTGTCCTTGGAATGTGCAGCAAATCCAATTTCTTGGCAAGTTCGGGGGAAGTGAGCACTGCTGGTACACTTTCTCCGTGAGAAATGGAGTGGAAAATCTTTTCGCTAAGATGTAGACGACCAGAGAGGCAGCATACGGAGCTCCGCAGCTGGCCGAAGGGAAGTGCCGCTTCCCGGCGTCTTTCGGCAGAAGCGGCTCTTCTAAGCGCACCGCTGCCGCTCTACTCATCCGTGCGCGAAGTAGCCGCTTCTTCGCCTCCGGCAGCCAGAGATCGCGGTAGCTCGCTAGAGACGAAGAGCGAAGCCGCAAAGAAGCGGGCTTGTGTGCGGAGCTCGCAGACTGCTGGAGGACGGTGGCTGCCCTCTCTTGGCTCTTGAATTCACTCTTGGCATGCGAATGGAAGGCGTTCCAGGACAACTTGCCTGGGTTTGCACTTAGTCCTGATGCGTCCCTCTTTGGAAATTCTTGCTGCTCCCCTGAGGCTCCGAGATGCACAGAACACCATGGCAGCTGCTGAAAAGAAAGGCAGCAGTGAGTTTGTCAAGAATCAAGAATATAGGCAGCTGACTGTGTTTGGCAAGGAGCAGCTGCTGGACTTTTGCAATTGTCTTCACTGCGCACAGAAGCCCTCTGCTCTGCTGCTTCTTTCTTCTCATCCAGGGAATTGCACACTACTGAAGCTGAGCCAGGCTATTCAGCTCTGCTGTTTTTCAGCATCTCAGCTGCCCTAATGCCCTGTGGCAGCTCTCGAGGTGTTTTGCTTTTGCCAGGCTGGAATGTGCCTGCTACGACAAAGAGCTGGGCAGGAGCTGGCGGAGAGGACGGCCATCTGCCAGCTGTTTGCAGCTTGCCCAGAAAAGAGCAGTGTCCTTGGAATGTGCAGCAAATCCAATTTCTTGGCAAGTTCGGGGGAAGTGAGCACTGCTGGTACACTTTCTCCGTGAGAAATGGAGTGGAAAATCTTTTCGCTAAGATGTAGACGACCAGAGAGGCAGCATACGGAGCTCCGCAGCTGGCCGAAGGGAAGTGCCGCTTCCCGGCGTCTTTCGGCAGAAGCGGCTCTTCGGAGCGCACCGCTGCCGCTCCACTCATCCGTGCGCGAAGTAGCCGCTTCTTCGCCTCCGGCAGCCAGAGATCGCGGTAGCTCGCTAGAGACGAAGAGCGAAGCCGCAAAGAAGCGGGCTTGTGTGCGGAGCTCGCAGACTGCTGGAGGACGGTGGCTGCCACTCTTTGGCTCTTGAATTCACTCTTGGCATGCGAATGGAAGGCGTTCCAGGACAACTTGCCTGGGTTTGCACTTAGTCCTGATGCGTCCCTCTTTGGAAATTCTTGCTGCTCCCCGAGGCTCCGAGATGCACAGAACACCATGGCAGCTGCTGAAAAGAAAGGCAGCAGTGAGTTTGTCTAGAAACAAGAACATAGGCAGCTGACTGTGTTTGGCAAGGAGCAGCTGCTGGACTTTTGCAATTGTCTTCACTGCGCACAGAAGCACGCTGCTCTGCTGCTTCTTTCTTCTCATCCAGGAATTGCACACTACTGAAGCTGAGCCAGGCTATTCAGCTCTGCTGTTTTTCAGCATCTCAGCTCCCCTAATGCCCTGTGGCAGCTCTCGAGGTGTTTTGCTTTTGCCAGGCTGGAATGTGCCTGCTACGACAAAGAGCTGGGCAGGAGCTGGCAGAGAGGACGGCCATCTGCCAGCTGTTTGCAGCTTGCCCAGAAAAGAGCAGTGTCCTTGGAATGTGCAGCAAATCCAATTTCTTGGCAAGTTCGGGGGAAGTGAGCACTGCTGGTACACTTTCTCCGTGAGAAATGGAGTGGAAAATCTTTTCGCTAAGATGTAGACGACCAGAGAGGCAGCATACGGAGCTCCGCAGCTGGCCGAAGGGAAGTGCCGCTTCCCGGCGTCTTTCGGCAGAAGCGGCTCTTCTAAGCGCACCGCTGCCGCTCTACTCATCCGTGCGCGAAGTAGCCGCTTCTTCGCCTCCGGCAGCCAGAGATCGCGGTAGCTCGCTAGAGACGAAGAGCGAAGCCGCAAAGAAGCGGGCTTGTGTGCGGAGCTCGCAGACTGCTGGAGGACAGTGGCTGCCACTCTTGGCTCTTGAATTCACTCTTGGCATGCGAATGGAAGGCGTTCCAGGACAACTTGCCTGGGTTTGCACTTAGTCCTGATGCGTCCCTCTTTGGAAATTCTTGCTGCTCCCCCTGAGGCTCCGAGATGCACAGAACACCATGGCAGCTGCTGAAAAGAAAGGCAGCAGTGAGTTTGTCAAGAATCAAGAATATAGGCAGCTGACTGTGTTTGGCAAGGAGCAGCTGCTGGACTTTTGCAATTGTCCTTCACTGCGCACAGAAGCCCTCTGCTCTGCTGCTTCTTTCTTCTCATCCAGGGAATTGCACACTACTGAAGCTGAGCCAGGCTATTCAGCTCTGCTGTTTTTCAGCATCTCAGCTCCCTAATGCCCTGTGGCAGCTCTCGAGGTGTTTTGCTTTTGCCAGGCTGGAATGTGCCTGCTACGACAAAGAGCTGGGCAGGAGCTGGCGGAGAGGACGGCCATCTGCCAGCTGTTTGCAGCTTGCCCAGAAAAGAGCAGTGTCCTTGGAATGTGCAGCAAATCCAATTTCTTGGCAAGTTCGGGGAAGTGAGCACTGCTGGTACACTTTCTCCGTGAGAAATGGAGTGGAAAATCTTTTCGCTAAGATGTAGACGACCAGAGAGGCAGCATACGGAGCTCCGCAGCTGGCCGAAGGGAAGTGCCGCTTCCCGGCGTCTTTCGGCAGAAGCGGCTCTTCTAAGCGCACCGCTGCCGCTCTACTCATCCGTGCGCGAAGTAGCCGCTTCTTCGCCTCCGGCAGCCAGAGATCGCGGTAGCTCGCTAGAGACGAAGAGCGAAGCCGCAAAGAAGCGGGCTTGTGTGCGGAGCTCGCAGACTGCTGGAGGACGGTGGCTGCCACTCTCTTGGCTCTTGAATTCACTCTTGGCATGCGAATGGAAGGCGTTCCAGGACAACTTGCCTGGGTTTGCACTTAGTCCTGATGCGTCCCTCTTTGGAAATTCTTGCTGCTCCCCTGAGGCTCCGAGATGCACAGAACACCATGGCAGCTGCTGAAAAGAAAGGCAGCAGTGAGTTTGTCAAGAATCAAGAATATAGGCAGCTGACTGTGTTTGGCAAGGAGCAGCTGCTGGACTTTTGCAATTGTCTTCACTGCGCACAGAAGCCCGCTGCTCTGCTGCTTCTTTCTTCTCATCCAGGGAATTGCACACTACTGAAGCTGAGCCAGGCTATTCAGCTCTGCTGTTTTTCAGCATCTCAGCTCCCTAATGCCCTGTGGCAGCTCTCGAGGTGTTTTGCTTTTGCCAGGCTGGAATGTGCCTGCTACGACAAAGAGCTGGGCAGGAGCTGGCAGAGAGGACGGCCATCTGCCAGCTTTTGCAGCTTGCCCAGAAAAGAGCAGTGTCCTTGGAATGTGCAGCAAATCCAATTTCTTGGCAAGTTCGGGGGAAGTGAGCACTGCTGGTACACTTTCTCCGTGAGAAATGGAGTGGAAAATCTTTTCGCTAAGATGTAGACGACCAGAGAGGCAGCATACGGAGCTCCGCAGCTGGCCGAAGGGAAGTGCCGCTTCCCGGCGTCTTTCGGCAGAAGCGGCTCTTCTAAGCGCACCGCTGCCGCTCTACTCATCCGTGCGCGAAGTAGTCGCTTCTTCGCCTCCGGCAGCCAGAGATCGCGGTAGCTCGCTAGAGACGAAGAGCGAAGCCGCAAAGAAGCGGGCTTGTGTGCGGAGCTCGCAGACTGCTGGAGGACGGTGGCTGCCACTCTTTTGGCTCTTGAATTCACTCTTGGCATGCGAATGGAAGGCGTTCCAGGACAACTTGCCTGGGTTTGCACTTAGTCCTGATGCGTCCCTCTTTGGAAATTCTTGCTGCTCCCCTGAGGCTCCGAGATGCACAGAACACCATGGCAGCTGCTGAAAAGAAAGGCAGCAGTGAGTTTGTCAAGAATCAAGATATAGGCAGCTGACTGTGTTTGGCAAGGAGCAGCTGCTGGACTTTTGCAATTGTCTTCACTGCGCACAGAAGCCCTCTGCTCTGCTGCTTCTTTCTTCTCATCCAGGGAATTGCACACTACTGAAGCTGAGCCAGGCTATTCAGCTCTGCTGTTTTTCAGCATCTCAGCTCCCCTAATGCCCTGTGGCAGCTCTCGAGGTGTTTTGCTTTTGCCAGGCTGGAATGTGCCTGCTACGACAAAGAGCTGGGCAGGAGCTGGCAGAGAGGACGGCCATCTGCCAGCTGTTTGCAGCTTGCCCAGAAAGAGCAGTGTCCTTGGAATGTGCAGCAAATCCAATTTCTTGGCAAGTTCGGGGAAGTGAGCACTGCTGGTACACTTTCTCCGTGAGAAATGGAGTGGAAAATCTTTTCGCTAAGATGTAGACGACCAGAGAGGCAGCATACGGAGCTCCGCAGCTGGCCGAAGGGAAGTGCCGCTTCCCGGCGTCTTTCGGCAGAAGCGGCTCTTCTAAGCGCACCGCTGCCGCTCCACTCATCCGTGCGCGAAGTAGCCGCTTCTTCGCCTCCGGCAGCCAGAGATCGCGGTAGCTCGCTAGAGACGAAGAGCGAAGCCGCAAAGAAGCGGGCTTGTGTGCGGAGCTCGCAGACTGCTGGAGGACGGTGGCTGCCACTCTCTTGGCTCTTGAATTCACTCTTGGCATGCGAATGGAAGGCGTTCCAGGACAACTTGCCTGGGTTTGCACTTAGTCCTGATGCGTCCCTCTTTGGAAATTCTTGCTGCTCCCCTGAGGCTCCGAGATGCACAGAACACCATGGCAGCTGCAGAAAAGAAAGGCAGCAGTGAGTTTGTCTAGAAACAAGAACATAGGCAGCTGACTGTGTTTGGCAAGGAGCAGCTGCTGGACTTTTGCAATTGCCTTCACTGCGCACAGAAGCACGCTGCTCTGCTGCTTCTTTCTTCTCATCCAGGGAATTGCACACTACTGAAGCTGAGCCAGGCTATTCAGCTCTGCTGTTTTTCAGCATCTCAGCTCCCCTAATGCCCTGTGGCAGCTCTCGAGGTGTTTTGCTTTTGCCAGGCTGGAATGTGCCTGCTACGACAAAGAGCTGGGCAGGAGCTGGCAGAGAGGACGGCCATCTGCCAGCTGTTTGCAGCTTGCCCAGAAAAGAGCAGTGTCCCTGGAATGTGCAGCAAATCCAATTTCTTGGCAAGTTCGGGGGAAGTGAGCACTGCTGGTACACTTTCTCCGTGAGAAATGGAGTGGAAAATCTTTTCGCTAAGATGTAGACGACCAGAGAGGCAGCATACGGAGCTCCGCAGCTGGCCGAAGGGAAGTGCCGCTTCCCGGCGTCTTTCGGCAGAAGCGGCTCTTCTAAGCGCACCGCTGCCGCTCCACTCATCCGTGCGCGAAGTAGCCGCTTCTTCGCCTCCGGCAGCCAGAGATCGCGGTAGCTCGCTAGAGACGAAGAGCGAAGCCGCAAAGAAGCGGGCTTGTGTGCGGAGCTCGCAGACTGCTGGAGGACAGTGGCTGCCACTCTTGGCTCTTGAATTCACTCTTGGCATGCGAATGGAAGGCGTTCCAGGACAACTTGCCTGGGTTTGCACTTAGTCCTGATGCGTCCCTCTTTGGAAATTCTTGCTGCTCCCCTGAGGCTCCGAGATGCACAGAACACCATGGCAGCTGCTGAAAAGAAAGGCAGCAGTGAGTTTGTCAAGAATCAAGAATATAGGCAGCTGACTGTGTTTGGCAAGGAGCAGCTGCTGGACTTTTGCAATTGTCTTCACTGCGCACAGAAGCCCTCTGCTCTGCTGCTTCTTTCTTCTCATCCAGGGAATTGCACACTACTGAAGCTGAGCCAGGCTATTCAGCTCTGCTGTTTTTCAGCATCTCAGCTCCCCTAATGCCCTGTGGCAGCTCTCGAGGTGTTTTGCTTTTGCCAGGCTGGAATGTGCCTGCTACGACAAAGAGCTGGGCAGGAGCTGGCAGAGAGGACGGCCATCTGCCAGCTGTTTGCAGCTTGCCCAGAAAAGAGCAGTGTCCTTGGAATGTGCAGCAAATCCAATTTCTTGGCAAGTTCGGGGAAGTGAGCACTGCTGGTACACTTTCTCCGTGAGAAATGGAGTGGAAAATCTTTTCGCTAAGATGTAGACGACCAGAGAGGCAGCATACGGAGCTCCGCAGCTGGCCGAAGGGAAGTGCCGCTTCCCGGCGTCTTTCGGCAGAAGCGGCTCTTCTAAGCGCACCGCTGCCGCTCTACTCATCCGTGCGCGAAGTAGCCGCTTCTTCGCCTCCGGCAGCCAGAGATCGCGGTAGCTCGCTAGAGACGAAGAGCGAAGCCGCAAAGAAGCGGGCTTGTGTGCGGAGCTCGCAGACTGCTGGAGGACAGTGGCTGCCACTCTTTGGCTCTTGAATTCACTCTTGGCATGCGAATGGAAGGCGTTCCAGGACAACTTGCCTGGGTTTGCACTTAGTCCTGATGCGTCCCTCTTTGGAAATTCTTGCTGCTCCCCTGAGGCTCCGAGATGCACAGAACACCATGGCAGCTGCTGAAAAGAAAGGCAGCAGTGAGTTTGTCAGAATCAAGAATATAGGCAGCTGACTGTGTTTGGCAAGGAGCAGCTGCTGGACTTTTGCAATTGTCTTCACTGCGCACAGAAGCACTCTGCTCTGCTGCTTCTTTCTTCTCATCCAGGGAATTGCACACTACTGAAGCTGAGCCAGGCTATTCAGCTCTGCTGTTTTTCAGCATCTCAGCTCCCTAATGCCCTGTGGCAGCTCTCGAGGTGTTTTGCTTTTGCCAGGCTGGAATGTGCCTGCTACGACAAAGAGCTGGGCAGGAGCTGGCGGAGAGGACGGCCATCTGCCAGCTGTTTGCAGCTTGCCCAGAAAAGAGCAGTGTCCTTGGAATGTGCAGCAAATCCAATTTCTTGGCAAGTTCGGGGGAAGTGAGCACTGCTGGTACACTTTCTCCGTGAGAAATGGAGTGGAAAATCTTTTCGCTAAGATGTAGACGACCAGAGAGGCAGCATACGGAGCTCCGCAGCTGGCCGAAGGGAAGTGCCGCTTCCCGGCGTCTTTCGGCAGAAGCGGCTCTTCTAAGCGCACCGCTGCCGCTCTACTCATCCGTGCGCGAAGTAGCCGCTTCTTTCGCCTCCGGCAGCCAGAGATCGCGGTAGCTCGCTAGAGACAAGAGCGAAGCCGCAAAGAAGCGGCTTGGTGTGCGGAGCTCGCAGACTGCTGGAGGACGGCTATTCAGAGCTATTCCAGCTCTTCTGCTTTTCAGCATCTCAGCTCCCTAATGCCCTGTGGCAGCTCTCGAGGTGTTTTGCTTTTGCCAGGCTGGAATGTGCCTGCTACGACAAAGAGCTGGGCAGGAGCTGGCAGAGAGGACGGCCATCTGCCAGCAGTTTGCAGCTTGCCCAGAAAAGAGCAGTGTCCTTGGAATGTGCAGCAAATATAATTTCTTGGCAAGTTCGGGGGAAGTGAGCACTGCTGGTACACTTTCTCCGTGAGAAATGGAGTGGAAAATCTTTTCGCTAAGATGTAGACGACCAGAGAGGCAGCATACGGAGCTCCGCAGCTGGCCGAAGGGAAGTGCCGCTTCCCGGCGTCTTTCGGCAGAAGCGGCTCTTCTAAGCGCACCGCTGCCGCTCTACTCATCCGTGCGCGAAGAGCCGCTTCTTCGCCTCCGGCAGCCAGAGATCGCGGTAGCTCGCTAGAGACGAAGAGCGAAGCCGCAAAGAAGCGGGCTTGTGTGCGGAGCTCGCAGACTGCTGGAGGACGGTGGCTGCCACTCTTTTGGCTCTTGAATTCACTCTTGGCATGCGAATGGAAGGCGTTCCAGGACAACTTGCCTGGGTTTGCACTTAGTCCTGATGCGTCCCTCTTTGGAAATTCTTGCTGCTCCCCTGAGGCTCCGAGATGCACAGAACACCATGGCAGCTGCTGAAAAGAAAGGCAGCAGTGAGTTTGTCAGAATCAAGAATATAGGCAGCTGACTGTGTTTGGCAAGGAGCAGCTGCTGGACTTTTGCAATTGTCTTCACTGCGCACAGAAGCACGCTGCTCTGCTGCTTCTTTCTTCTCATCCAGGGAATTGCACACTACTGAAGCTGAGCCAGGCTATTCAGCTCTGCTGTTTTTCAGCATCTCAGCTCCCCTAATGCCCTGTGGCAGCTCTCGAGGTGTTTTGCTTTTGCCAGGCTGGAATGTGCCTGCTACGACAAAGAGCTGGGCAGGAGCTGGCAGAGAGGACGGCCATCTGCCAGCTGTTTGCAGCTTGCCCAGAAAAGAGCAGTGTCCCTGGAATGTGCAGCAAATCCAATTTCTTGGCAAGTTCGGGGGAGTGAGCACTGCTGGTACACTTTCTCCGTGAGAAATGGAGTGGAAAATCTTTTCGCTAAGATGTAGACGACCAGAGAGGCAGCATACGGAGCTCCGCAGCTGGCCGAAGGGAAGTGCCGCTTCCCGGCGTCTTTCGGCAGAAGCGGCTCTTCTAGCGCACCGCTGCCGCTCCACTCATCCGTGCGCGAAGTAGCCGCTTCTTCGCCTCCGGCAGCCAGAGATCGCGGTAGCTCGCTAGAGACGAAGAGCGAAGCCGCAAAGAAGCGGGCTTGTGTGCGGAGCTCGCAGACTGCTGGAGGACGTGGCTGCCACTCTCTTGGCTCTTGAATTCACTCTTGGCATGCGAATGGAAGGCGTTCCAGGACAACTTGCCTGGGTTTGCACTTAGTCCTGATGCGTCCCTCTTTGGAAATTCTTGCTGCTCCCCCGAGGCTCCGAGATGCACAGAACACCATGGCAGCTGCAGAAAAGAAAGGCAGCAGTGAGTTTGTCTAGAAACAAGAACATAGGCAGCTGACTGTGTTTGGCAAGGAGCAGCAGCTGGACTTTTGCAATTGCCTTCACTGCGCACAGAAGCACGCTGCTCTGCTGCTTCTTTCTTCTTCTCATCCAGGAATTGCACACTACTGAAGCTGAGCCAGGCTATTCAGCTCTGCTGTTTTTCAGCATCTCAGCTCCCCTAATGCCCTGTGGCAGCTCTCGAGGTGTTTTGCTTTTGCCAGGCTGGAATGTGCCTGCTACGACAAAGAGCTGGGCAGGAGCTGGCAGAGAGGACGGCCATCTGCCAGCTGTTTGCAGCTTGCCCAGAAAAGAGCAGTGTCCTTGGAATGTGCAGCAAATCCAATTTCTTGGCAAGTTCGGGGGAAGTGAGCACTGCTGGTACACTTTCTCCGTGAGAAATGGAGTGGAAAATCTTTTCGCTAAGATGTAGACGACCAGAGAGGCAGCATACGGAGCTCCGCAGCTGGCCGAAGGGAAGTGCCGCTTCCCGGCGTCTTTCGGCAGAAGCGGCTCTTCTAAGCGCACCGCTGCCGCTCTACTCATCCGTGCGCGAAGTAGCCGCTTCTTCGCCTCCGCCCAGAGATCGCGGTAGCTCGCTAGAGACGAAGAGCGAAGCCGCAAAGAAGCGGGCTTGTGTGCGGAGCTCGCAGACTGCTGGAGGACAGTGGCTGCCACTCTTGGCTCTTGAATTCACTCTTGGCATGCGAATGGAAGGCGTTCCAGGACAACTTGCCTGGGTTTGCACTTAGTCCTGATGCGTCCCTCTTTGGAAATTCTTGCTGCTCCCCTGAGGCTCCGAGATGCACAGAACACCATGGCAGCTGCTGAAAAGAAAGGCAGCAGTGAGTTTGTCAAGAATCAAGAATATAGGCAGCTGACTGTGTTTGGCAAGGAGCAGCTGCTGGACTTTTGCAATTGTCTTCACTGCGCACAGAAGCCCTCTGCTCTGCTGCTTCTTTCTTCTCATCCAGGGAATTGCACACTACTGAAGCTGAGCCAGGCTATTCAGCTCTGCTGTTTTTCAGCATCTCAGCTCCCTAATGCCCTGTGGCAGCTCTCGAGGTGTTTTGCTTTTGCCAGGCTGGAATGTGCCTGCTACGACAAAGAGCTGGGCAGGAGCTGGCAGAGAGGACGGCCATCTGCCAGCAGTTTGCAGCTTGCCCAGAAAAGAGCAGTGTCCTTGGAATGTGCAGCAAATCCAATTTCTTGGCAAGTTCGGGGAAGTGAGCACTGCTGGTACACTTTCTCCGTGAGAAATGGAGTGGAAAATCTTTTCGCTAAGATGTAGACGACCAGAGAGGCAGCATACGGAGCTCCGCAGCTGGCCGAAGGGAAGTGCCGCTTCCCGGCGTCTTTCGGCAGAAGCGGCTCTTCTAAGCGCACCGCTGCCGCTCACTCATCCGTGCGCGAAGTAGCCGCTTCTTCGCCTCCGGCAGCCAGAGATCGCGGTAGCTCGCTAGAGACGAAGAGCGAAGCCGCAAAGAAGCGGGCTTGTGTGCGGAGCTCGCAGACTGCTGGAGGACGGTGGCTGCCACTCTCTTGCTCTTGAATTCACTCTTGGCATGCGAATGGAAGGCGTTCCAGGACAACTTGCCTGGGTTTGCACTTAGTCCTGATGCGTCCCTCTTTGGAAATTCTTGCTGCTCCCCTGAGGCTCCGAGATGCACAGAACACCATGGCAGCTGCAGAAAAGAAAGGCAGCAGTGAGTTTGTCAAGAATCAAGAATATAGGCAGCTGACTGTGTTTGGCAAGGAGCAGCTGCTGGACTTTTGCAATTGTCTTCACTGCGCACAGAAGCACGCTGCTCTGCTGCTTCTTTCTTCTCATCCAGGGAATTGCACACTACTGAAGCTGAGCCAGGCTATTCAGCTCTGCTGTTTTTCAGCATCTCAGCTCCCTAATGCCCTGTGGCAGCTCTCGAGGTGTTTTGCTTTTGCCAGGCTGGAATGTGCCTGCTACGACAAAGAGCTGGGCAGGAGCTGGCGGAGAGGACGGCCATCTGCCAGCTTTTGCAGCTTGCCCAGAAAAGAGCAGTGTCCTTGGAATGTGCAGCAAATATAATTTCTTGGCAAGTTCGGGGGAAGTGAGCACTGCTGGTACACTTTCTCCGTGAGAAATGGAGTGGAAAATCTTTTCGCTAAGATGTAGACGACCAGAGAGGCAGCATACGGAGCTCCGCAGCTGGCCGAAGGGAAGTGCCGCTTCCCGGCGTCTTTCGGCAGAAGCGGCTCTTCTAAGCGCACCGCTGCCGCTCTACTCATCCGTGCGCGAAGTAGCCGCTTCTTCGCCTCCGGCAGCCAGAGATCGCGGTAGCTCGCTAGAGACGAAGAGCGAAGCCGCAAAGAAGCGGGCTTGTGTGCGGAGCTCGCAGACTGCTGGAGGACGGCTTATTCAGAGCCTATTTCCAGCTCTGCTGCTTTTCAGCATCTCAGCTCCCCTAATGCCTGTGCAGCTCTCGAGGTGTTTTGCTTTTGCCAGGCTGGAATGTGCCTGCTACGACAAAGAGCTGGGCAGGAGCTGGCAGAGAGGACGGCCATCTGCCAGCTGTTTGCAGCTTGCCCAGAAAAGAGCAGTGTCCTTGGAATGTGCAGCAAATCCAATTTCTTGGCAAGTTCGGGGGAAGTGAGCACTGCTGGTACACTTTCTCCGTGAGAAATGGAGTGGAAAATCTTTTCGCTAAGATGTAGACGACCAGAGAGGCAGCATACGGAGCTCCGCAGCTGGCCGAAGGGAAGTGCCGCTTCCCGGCGTCTTTCGGCAGAAGCGGCTCTTCTAAGCGCACCGCTGCCGCTCTACTCATCCGTGCGCGAAGTAGCCGCTTCTTCGCCTCCGGCAGCCAGAGATCGCGGTAGCTCGCTAGAGACGAAGAGCGAAGCCGCAAAGAAGCGGGCTTGTGTGCGGAGCTCGCAGACTGCTGGAGGACGGTGGCTGCCACTCTCTTGGCTCTTGAATTCACTCTTGGCATGCGAATGGAAGGCGTTCCAGGACAACTTGCCTGGGTTTGCACTTAGTCCTGATGCGTCCCTCTTTGGAAATTCTTGCTGCTCCCTGAGGCTCCGAGATGCACAGAACACCATGGCAGCTGCTGAAAAGAAAGGCAGCAGTGAGTTTGTCAAGAATCAAGAATATAGGCAGCTGACTGTGTTTGGCAAGGAGCAGCTGCTGGACTTTTGCAATTGTCTTCACTGCGCACAGAAGCCCGCTGCTCTGCTGCTTCTTTCTTCTCATCCAGGGAATTGCACACTACTGAAGCTGAGCCAGGCTATTCAGCTCTGCTGTTTTTCAGCATCTCAGCTCCCCTAATGCCCTGTGGCAGCTCTCGAGGTGTTTTGCTTTTGCCAGGCTGGAATGTGCCTGCTACGACAAAGAGCTGGGCAGGAGCTGGCAGAGAGGACGGCCATCTGCCAGCTGTTTGCAGCTTGCCCAGAAAAGAGCAGTGTCCTTGGAATGTGCAGCAAATCCAATTTCTTGGCAAGTTCGGGGGAAGTGAGCACTGCTGGTACACTTTCTCCGTGAGAAATGGAGTGGAAAATCTTTTCGCTAAGATGTAGACGACCAGAGAGGCAGCATACGGAGCTCCGCAGCTGGCCGAAGGGAAGTGCCGCTTCCCGGCGTCTTTCGGCAGAAGCGGCTCTTCTAGCGCACCGCTGCCGCTCCACTCATCCGTGCGCGAAGTAGCCGCTTCTTCGCCTCCGGCAGCCAGAGATCGCGGTAGCTCGCTAGAGACGAAGAGCGAAGCCGCAAAGAAGCGGGCTTGTGTGCGGAGCTCGCAGACTGCTGGAGGACGGTGGCTGCCACTCTCTTGGCTCTTGAATTCACTCTTGGCATGCGAATGGAAGGCGTTCCAGGACAACTTGCCTGGGTTTGCACTTAGTCCTGATGCGTCCCTCTTTGGAAATTCTTGCTGCTCCCCCGAGGCTCCGAGATGCACAGAACACCATGGCAGCTGCTGAAAAGAAAGGCAGCAGTGAGTTTGTCAAGAATCAAGAATATAGGCAGCTGACTGTGTTTGGCAAGGAGCAGCTGCTGGACTTTTGCAATTGTCTTCACTGCGCACAGAAGCACGCTGCTCTGCTGCTTCTTTCTTCTCATCCAGGGAATTGCACACTACTGAAGCTGAGCCAGGCTATTCAGCTCTGCTGTTTTTCAGCATCTCAGCTCCCCTAATGCCCTGTGGCAGCTCTCGAGGTGTTTTGCTTTTGCCAGGCTGGAATGTGCCTGCTACGACAAAGAGCTGGGCAGGAGCTGGCAGAGAGGACGGCCATCTGCCAGCTGTTTGCAGCTTGCCCAGAAAAGAGCAGTGTCCTTGGAATGTGCAGCAAATCCAATTTCTTGGCAAGTTCGGGGGAAGTGAGCACTGCTGGTACACTTTCTCCGTGAGAAATGGAGTGGAAAATCTTTTCGCTAAGATGTAGACGACCAGAGAGGCAGCATACGGAGCTCCGCAGCTGGCCGAAGGGAAGTGCCGCTTCCCGGCGTCTTTCGGCAGAAGCGGCTCTTCGGAGCGCACCGCTGCCGCTCCACTCATCCGTGCGCGAAGTAGCCGCTTCTTCGCCTCCGGCAGCCAGAGATCGCGGTAGCTCGCTAGAGACGAAGAGCGAAGCCGCAAAGAAGCGGGCTTGTGTGCGGAGCTCGCAGACTGCTGGAGGACGGTGGCTGCCACTCTTTGGCTCTTGAATTCACTCTTGGCATGCGAATGGAAGGCGTTCCAGGACAACTTGCCTGGGTTTGCACTTAGTCCTGATGCGTCCCTCTTTGGAAATTCTTGCTGCTCCCCTGAGGCTCCGAGATGCACAGAACACCATGGCAGCTGCTGAAAAGAAAGGCAGCAGTGAGTTTGTCAAAACAAGAATATAGGCAGCTGACTGTGTTTGGCAAGGAGCAGCTGCTGGACTTTTGCAATTGTCTTCACTGCGCACAGAAGCACGCTGCTCTGCTGCTTCTTTCTTCTCATCCAGGGAATTGCACACTACTGAAGCTGAGCCAGGCTATTCAGCTCTGCTGTTTTTCAGCATCTCAGCTGCCCTAATGCCCTGTGGCAGCTCTCGAGGTGTTTTGCTTTTGCCAGGCTGGAATGTGCCTGCTACGACAAAGAGCTGGGCAGGAGCTGGCAGAGAGGACGGCCATCTGCCAGCTGTTTGCAGCTTGCCCAGAAAAGAGCAGTGTCCTGGAATGTGCAGCAAATCCAATTTCTTGGCAAGTTCGGGGGAAGTGAGCACTGCTGGTACACTTTCTCCGTGAGAAATGGAGTGGAAAATCTTTTCGCTAAGATGTAGACGACCAGAGAGGCAGCATACGGAGCTCCGCAGCTGGCCGAAGGGAAGTGCCGCTTCCCGGCGTCTTTCGGCAGAAGCGGCTCTTCTAAGCGCACCGCTGCCGCTCCACTCATCCGTGCGCGAAGTAGCCGCTTCTTCGCCTCCGGCAGCCAGAGATCGCGGTAGCTCGCTAGAGACGAAGAGCGAAGCCGCAAAGAAGCGGGCTTGTGTGCGGAGCTCGCAGACTGCTGGAGGACGGTGGCTGCCACTCTTGGCTCTTGAATTCACTCTTGGCATGCGAATGGAAGGCGTTCCAGGACAACTTGCCTGGGTTTGCACTTAGTCCTGATGCGTCCCTCTTTGGAAATTCTTGCTGCTCCCCTGAGGCTCCGAGATGCACAGAACACCATGGCAGCTGCTGAAAAGAAAGGCAGCAGTGAGTTTGTCTAGAATCAAGAATATAGGCAGCTGACTGTGTTTGGCAAGGAGCAGCTGCTGGACTTTTGCAATTGTCTTCACTGCGCACAGAAGCCCTCTGCTCTGCTGCTTCTTTCTTCTCATCCAGGGAATTGCACACTACTGAAGCTGAGCCAGGCTATTCAGCTCTGCTGTTTTTCAGCATCTCAGCTGCCCTAATGCCCTGTGGCAGCTCTCGAGGTGTTTTGCTTTTGCCAGGCTGGAATGTGCCTGCTACGACAAAGAGCTGGGCAGGAGCTGGCAGAGAGGACGGCCATCTGCCAGCTGTTTGCAGCTTGCCCAGAAAAGAGCAGTGTCCCTTGAATGTGCAGCAAATCCAATTTCTTGGCAAGTTCGGGGGAAGTGAGCACTGCTGGTACACTTTCTCCGTGAGAAATGGAGTGGAAAATCTTTTCGCTAAGATGTAGACGACCAGAGAGGCAGCATACGGAGCTCCGCAGCTGGCCGAAGGGAAGTGCCGCTTCCCGGCGTCTTTCGGCAGAAGCGGCTCTTCTAAGCGCACCGCTGCCGCTCTACTCATCCGTGCGCGAAGTAGCCGCTTCTTCGCCTCCGGCAGCCAGAGATCGCGGTAGCTCGCTAGAGACGAAGAGCGAAGCCGCAAAGAAGCGGGCTTGTGTGCGGAGCTCGCAGACTGCTGGAGGACAGTGGCTGCCACTCTTGGCTCTTGAATTCACTCTTGGCATGCGAATGGAAGGCGTTCCAGGACAACTTGCCTGGGTTTGCACTTAGTCCTGATGCGTCCCTCTTTGGAAATTCTTGCTGCTCCCCTGAGGCTCCGAGATGCACAGAACACCATGGCAGCTGCTGAAAAGAAAGGCAGCAGTGAGTTTGTCAAGAATCAAGAATATAGGCAGCTGACTGTGTTTGGCAAGGAGCAGCTGCTGGACTTTTGCAATTGTCTTCACTGCGCACAGAAGCCCTCTGCTCTGCTGCTTCTTTCTTCTCATCCAGGGAATTGCACACTACTGAAGCTGAGCCAGGCTATTCAGCTCTGCTGTTTTTCAGCATCTCAGCTCCCCTAATGCCCTGTGGCAGCTCTCGAGGTGTTTTGCTTTTGCCAGGCTGGAATGTGCCTGCTACGACAAAGAGCTGGGCAGGAGCTGGCAGAGAGGACGGCCATCTGCCAGCTGTTTGCAGCTTGCCCAGAAAAGAGCAGTGTCCTTGGAATGTGCAGCAAATCCAATTTCTTGGCAAGTTCGGGGGAAGTGAGCACTGCTGGTACACTTTCTCCGTGAGAAATGGAGTGGAAAATCTTTTCGCTAAGATGTAGACGACCAGAGAGGCAGCATACGGAGCTCCGCAGCTGGCCGAAGGGAAGTGCCGCTTCCCGGCGTCTTTCGGCAGAAGCGGCTCTTCTAAGCGCACCGCTGCCGCTCTACTCATCCGTGCGCGAAGTAGCCGCTTCTTCGCCTCCGGCAGCCAGAGATCGCGGTAGCTCGCTAGAGGCGAAGAGCGAAGCCGCAAAGAAGCGGGCTTGTGTGCGGAGCTCGCAGACTGCTGGAGGACAGTGGCTGCCACTCTTGGCTCTTGAATTCACTCTTGGCATGCGAATGGAAGGCGTTCCAGGACAACTTGCCTGGGTTTGCACTTAGTCCTGATGCGTCCCTCTTTGGAAATTCTTGCTGCTCCCCTGAGGCTCCGAGATGCACAGAACACCATGGCAGCTGCTGAAAAGAAAGGCAGCAGTGAGTTTGTCAAGAATCAAGAATATAGGCAGCTGACTGTGTTTGGCAAGGAGCAGCTGCTGGACTTTTGCAATTGTCTTCACTGCGCACAGAAGCCCTCTGCTCTGCTGCTTCTTTCTTCTCATCCAGGGAATTGCACACTACTGAAGCTGAGCCAGGCTATTCAGCTCTGCTGTTTTTCAGCATCTCAGCTCCCCTAATGCCCTGTGGCAGCTCTCGAGGTGTTTTGCTTTTGCCAGGCTGGAATGTGCCTGCTACGACAAAGAGCTGGGCAGGAGCTGGCAGAGAGGACGGCCATCTGCCAGCTGTTTGCAGCTTGCCCAGAAAAGAGCAGTGTCCTGGAATGTGCAGCAAATCCAATTTCTTGGCAAGTTCGGGGGAAGTGAGCACTGCTGGTACACTTTCTCCGTGAGAAATGGAGTGGAAAATCTTTTCGCTAAGATGTAGACGACCAGAGAGGCAGCATACGGAGCTCCGCAGCTGGCCGAAGGGAAGTGCCGCTTCCCGGCGTCTTTCGGCAGAAGCGGCTCTTCTAAGCGCACCGCTGCCGCTCTACTCATCCGTGCGCGAAGTAGCCGCTTCTTCGCCTCCGGCAGCCAGAGATCGCGGTAGCTCGCTAGAGACGAAGAGCGAAGCCGCAAAGAAGCGGGCTTGTGTGCGGAGCTCGCAGACTGCTGGAGGACAGTGGCTGCCACTCTTGGCTCTTGAATTCACTCTTGGCATGCGAATGGAAGGCGTTCCAGGACAACTTGCCTGGGTTTGCACTTAGTCCTGATGCGTCCCTCTTTGGAAATTCTTGCTGCTCCCCTGAGGCTCCGAGATGCACAGAACACCATGGCAGCTGCTGAAAAGAAAGGCAGCAGTGAGTTTGTCAAGAATCAAGAATATAGGCAGCTGACTGTGTTTGGCAAGGAGCAGCTGCTGGACTTTTGCAATTGTCTTCACTGCGCACAGAAGCCCTCTGCTCTGCTGCTTCTTTCTTCTCATCCAGGGAATTGCACACTACTGAAGCTGAGCCAGGCTATTCAGCTCTGCTGTTTTTCAGCATCTCAGCTGCCCTAATGCCCTGTGGCAGCTCTCGAGGTGTTTTGCTTTTGCCAGGCTGGAATGTGCCTGCTACGACAAAGAGCTGGGCAGGAGCTGGCGGAGAGGACGGCCATCTGCCAGCAGTTTGCAGCTTGCCCAGAAAAGAGCAGTGTCCTTGGAATGTGCAGCAAATATAATTTCTTGGCAAGTTCGGGGGAAGTGAGCACTGCTGGTACACTTTCTCCGTGAGAAATGGAGTGGAAAATCTTTTCGCTAAGATGTAGACGACCAGAGAGGCAGCATACGGAGCTCCGCAGCTGGCCGAAGGGAAGTGCCGCTTCCCGGCGTCTTTCGGCAGAAGCGGCTCTTCTAAGCGCACCGCTGCCGCTCTACTCATCCGTGCGCGAAGTAGCCGCTTCTTCGCCTCCGGCAGCCAGAGATCGCGGTAGCTCGCTAGAGACGAAGAGCGAAGCCGCAAAGAAGCGGGCTTGTGTGCGGAGCTCGCAGACTGCTGGAGGACGGCTATTCAGAGCTATTCAGCTCTGCTGCTTTTCAGCATCTCAGCTCCCCTAATGCCCTGTGGCAGCTCTCGAGGTGTTTTGCTTTTGCCAGGCTGGAATGTGCCTGCTACGACAAAGAGCTGGGCAGGAGCTGGCAGAGAGGACGGCCATCTGCCAGCTGTTTGCAGCTTGCCCAGAAAAGAGCAGTGTCCCTGGAATGTGCAGCAAATCCAATTTCTTGGCAAGTTCGGGGGAAGTGAGCACTGCTGGTACACTTTCTCCGTGAGAAATGGAGTGGAAATTCTTTTCGCTAAGATGTAGACGACCAGAGAGGCAGCATACGGAGCTCCGCAGCTGGCCGAAGGGAAGTGCCGCTTCCCGGCGTCTTTCGGCAGAAGCGGCTCTTCTAAGCGCACCGCTGCCGCTCCATTCATCCGTGCGCGAAGAAGCCGCTTCTTCGCCTCCGGCAGCCAGAGATCGCGGTAGCTCGCTAGAGACGAAGAGCGAAGCCGCAAAGAAGCGGGCTTGTGTGCGGAGCTCGCAGACTGCTGGAGGACGGTGGCTGCCACTCTCTTGGCTCTTGAATTCACTCTTGGCATGCGAATGGAAGGCGTTCCAGGACAACTTGCCTGGGTTTGCACTTAGTCCTGATGCGTCCCTCTTTGGAAATTCTTGCTGCTCCCCTGAGGCTCCGAGATGCACAGAACACCATGGCAGCTGCTGAAAAGAAAGGCAGCAGTGAGTTTGTCAAGAATCAAGAATATAGGCAGCTGACTGTGTTTGGCAAGGAGCAGCTGCTGGACTTTTGCAATTGTCTTCACTGCGCACAGAAGCCCTCTGCTCTGCTGCTTCTTTCTTCTCATCCAGGGAATTGCACACTACTGAAGCTGAGCCAGGCTATTCAGCTCTGCTGTTTTTCAGCATCTCAGCTCCCTAATGCCCTGTGGCAGCTCTCGAGGTGTTTTGCTTTTGCCAGGCTGGAATGTGCCTGCTACGACAAAGAGCTGGGCAGGAGCTGGCGGAGAGGACGGCCATCTGCCAGCAGTTTGCAGCTTGCCCAGAAAAGAGCAGTGTCCTTGGAATGTGCAGCAAATATAATTTCTTGGCAAGTTCGGGGGAAGTGAGCACTGCTGGTACACTTTCTCCGTGAGAAATGGAGTGGAAAATCTTTTCGCTAAGATGTAGACGACCAGAGAGGCAGCATACGGAGCTCCGCAGCTGGCCGAAGGGAAGTGCCGCTTCCCGGCGTCTTTCGGCAGAAGCGGCTCTTCTAAGCGCACCGCTGCCGCTCTACTCATCCGTGCGCGAAGTAGCCGCTTCTTCGCCTCCGGCAGCCAGAGATCGCGGTAGCTCGCTAGAGACGAAGAGCGAAGCCGCAAAGAAGCGGGCTTGTGTGCGGAGCTCGCAGACTGCTGGAGGACGGCTATTCAGAGCTATTCAGCTCTGCTGCTTTTCAGCATCTCAGCTCCCCTAATGCCCTGTGGCAGCTCTCGAGGTGTTTTGCTTTTGCCAGGCTGGAATGTGCCTGCTACGACAAAGAGCTGGGCAGGAGCTGGCAGAGAGGACGGCCATCTGCCAGCTGTTTGCAGCTTGCCCAGAAAAGAGCAGTGTCCCTGGAATGTGCAGCAAATCCAATTTCTTGGCAAGTTCGGGGGAAGTGAGCACTGCTGGTACACTTTCTCCGTGAGAAATGGAGTGGAAATTCTTTTCGCTAAGATGTAGACGACCAGAGAGGCAGCATACGGAGCTCCGCAGCTGGCCGAAGGGAAGTGCCGCTTCCCGGCGTCTTTCGGCAGAAGCGGCTCTTCTAAGCGCACCGCTGCCGCTCCATTCATCCGTGCGCGAAGAAGCCGCTTCTTCGCCTCCGGCAGCCAGAGATCGCGGTAGCTCGCTAGAGACGAAGAGCGAAGCCGCAAAGAAGCGGGCTTGTGTGCGGAGCTCGCAGACTGCTGGAGGACGGTGGCTGCCACTCTCTTGGCTCTTGAATTCACTCTTGGCATGCGAATGGAAGGCGTTCCAGGACAACTTGCCTGGGTTTGCACTCAGTCCTGATGCGTCCCTCTTTGGAAATTCTTGCTGCTCCCCCGAGGCTCCGAGATGCACAGAACACCATGGCAGCTGCAGAAAAGAAAGGCAGCAGTGAGTTTGTCTAGAAACAAGAACATAGGCAGCTGACTGTGTTTGGCAAGGAGCAGCAGCTGGACTTTTGCAATTGCCTTCACTGCGCACAGAAGCACGCTGCTCTGCTGCTTCTTTCTTCTCATCCAGGGAATTGCACACTACTGAAGCTGAGCCAGGCTATTCAGCTCTGCTGTTTTTCAGCATCTCAGCTCCCCTAATGCCCTGTGGCAGCTCTCGAGGTGTTTTGCTTTTGCCAGGCTGGAATGTGCCTGCTACGACAAAGAGCTGGGCAGGAGCTGGCAGAGAGGACGGCCATCTGCCAGCTGTTTGCAGCTTGCCCAGAAAAGAGCAGTGTCCCTGGAATGTGCAGCAAATCCAATTTCTTGGCAAGTTCGGGGGAAGTGAGCACTGCTGGTACACTTTCTCCGTGAGAAATGGAGTGGAAAATCTTTTCGCTAAGATGTAGACGACCAGAGAGGCAGCATACGGAGCTCCGCAGCTGGCCGAAGGGAAGTGCCGCTTCCCGGCGTCTTTCGGCAGAAGCGGCTCTTCTAAGCGCACCGCTGCCGCTCTACTCATCCGTGCGCGAAGTAGCCGCTTCTTCGCCTCCGGCAGCCAGAGATCGCGGTAGCTCGCTAGAGACGAAGAGCGAAGCCGCAAAGAAGCGGGCTTGTGTGCGGAGCTCGCAGACTGCTGGAGGACGGTGGCTGCCACTCTTGGCTCTTGAATTCACTCTTGGCATGCGAATGGAAGGCGTTCCAGGACAACTTGCCTGGGTTTGCACTTAGTCCTGATGCGTCCCTCTTTGGAAATTCTTGCTGCTCCCCTGAGGCTCCGAGATGCACAGAACACCATGGCAGCTGCTGAAAAGAAAGGCAGCAGTGAGTTTGTCAAGAATCAAGAATATAGGCAGCTGACTGTGTTTGGCAAGGAGCAGCTGCTGGACTTTTGCAATTGTCTTCACTGCGCACAGAAGCCGCTGCTCTGCTGCTTCTTTCTTCTCATCCAGCGAATTGCACACTACTGAAGCTGAGCCAGGCTATTCAGCTCTGCTGTTTTTCAGCATCTCAGCTCCCCTAATGCCCTGTGGCAGCTCTCGAGGTGTTTTGCTTTTGCCAGGCTGGAATGTGCCTGCTACGACAAAGAGCTGGGCAGGAGCTGGCAGAGAGGACGGCCATCTGCCAGCTGTTTGCAGCTTGCCCAGAAAAGAGCAGTGTCCCTGGAATGTGCAGCAAATCCAATTTCTTGGCAAGTTCGGGGGAAGTGAGCACTGCTGGTACACTTTCTCCGTGAGAAATGGAGTGGAAATTCTTTTCGCTAAGATGTAGACGACCAGAGAGGCTGCATACGGAGCTCCGCAGCTGGCCGAAGGGAAGTGCCGCTTCCCGGCGTCTTTCGGCAGAAGCGGCTCTTCTAAGCGCACCGCTGCCGCTCCATTCATCCGTGCGCGAAGAAGCCGCTTCTTCGCCTCCGGCAGCCAGAGATCGCGGTAGCTCGCTAGAGACGAAGAGCGAAGCCGCAAAGAAGCGGGCTTGTGTGCGGAGCTCGCAGACTGCTGGAGGACGGTGGCTGCCACTCTCTTGGCTCTTGAATTCACTCTTGGCATGCGAATGGAAGGCGTTCCAGGACAACTTGCCTGGGTTTGCACTCAGTCCTGATGCGTCCCTCTTTGGAAATTCTTGCTGCTCCCCTGAGGCTCCGAGATGCACAGAACACCATGGCAGCTGCAGAGAAGAAAGGCAGCAGTGAGTTTGTCTAGAAACAAGAACATAGGCAGCTGACTGTGTTTGGCAAGGAGCAGCAGCTGGACTTTTGCAATTGCCTTCACTGCGCACAGAAGCACGCTGCTCTGCTGCTTCTTTCTTCTCATTCAGGGAATTGCACACTACTGAAGCTGAGCCAGGCTATTCAGCTCTGCTGTTTTTCAGCATCTCAGCTGCCCTAATGCCCTGTGGCAGCTCTCGAGGTGTTTTGCTTTTGCCAGGCTGGAATGTGCCTGCTACGACAAAGAGCTGGGCAGGAGCTGGCAGAGAGGACGGCCATCTGCCAGCTGTTTGCAGCTTGCCCAGAAAAGAGCAGTGTCCCTGGAATGTGCAGCAAATCCAATTTCTTGGCAAGTTCGGGGGAAGTGAGCACTGCTGGTACACTTTCTCCGTGAGAAATGGAGTGGAAAATCTTTTCGCTAAGTTGTAGACGACCAGAGAGGCAGAATACGGAGCTCCGCAGCTGGCCGAAGGGAAGTGCCGCTTCCCGGCGTCTTTCGGCAGAAGCGGCTCTTCTAAGCGCACCGCTGCCGCTCTACTCATCCGTGCGCGAAGTAGCCGCTTCTTCGCCTCCGGCAGCCAGAGATCGCGGCAGCTCGCTAGAGGCGAAGAGCGAAGCCGCAAAGAAGCGGGCTTGTGTGCGGAGCTCGCAGACTGCTGGAGGACAGTGGCTGCCACTCTTGCCTCTTGAATTCACTCTTGGCATGCGAATGGAAGGCGTTCCAGGACAACTTGCCTGGGTTTGCACTTAGTCCTGATGCGTCCCTCTTTGGAAATTCTTGCTGCTCCCCTGAGGCTCCGAGATGCACAGAACACCATGGCAGCTGCTGAGAAGAAAGGCAGCAGTGAGTTTGTCAAGAATCAAGAATATAGGCAGCTGACTGTGTTTGGCAAGGAGCAGCTGCTGGACTTTTGCAATTGCCTTCACTGCGCACAGAAGCACGCTGCTCTGCTGCTTCTTTCTTCTCATCCAGCGAATTGCACACTACTGAAGCTGAGCCAGGCTATTCAGCTCTGCTGTTTTTCAGCATCTCAGCTCCCCTAATGCCCTGTGGCAGCTCTCGAGGTGTTTTGCTTTTACCAGGCTGGAATGTGCCTGCTACGACAAAGAGCTGGGCAGGAGCTGGCAGAGAGGACGGCCATCTGCCAGCTGTTTGCAGCTTGCCCAGAAAAGAGCAGTGTCCTTGGAATGTGCAGCAAATATAATTTCTTGGCAAGTTCGGGGGAAGTGAGCACTGCTGGTACACTTTCTCCGTGAGAAATGGAGTGGAAAATCTTTTCGCTAAGATGTAGACGACCAGAGAGGCAGCATACGGAGCTCCGCAGCTGGCCGAAGGGAAGTGCCGCTTCCCGGCGTCTTTCGGCAGAAGCGGCTCTTCTAAGCGCACCGCTGCCGCTCTACTCATCCGTGCGCGAAGTAGCCGCTTCTTCGCCTCCGGCAGCCAGAGATCGCGGCAGCTCGCTAGAGGCGAAGAGCGAAGCCGCAAAGAAGCGGGCTTGTGTGCGGAGCTCGCAGACTGCTGGAGGACAGTGGCTGCCACTCTTGCCTCTTGAATTCACTCTTGGCATGCGAATGGAAGGCGTTCCAGGACAACTTGCCTGGGTTTGCACTTAGTCCTGATGCGTCCCTCTTTGGAAATTCTTGCTGCTCCCCTGAGGCTCCGAGATGCACAGAACACCATGGCAGCTGCTGAAAAGAAAGGCAGCAGTGAGTTTGTCAAGAATCAAGAATATAGGCAGCTGACTGTGTTTGGCAAGGAGCAGCTGCTGGACTTTTGCAATTGTCTTCACTGCGCACAGAAGCCCTCTGCTCTGCTGCTTCTTTCTTCTCATCCAGCGAATTGCACACTACTGAAGCTGAGCCAGGCTATTCAGCTCTGCTGTTTTTCAGCATCTCAGCTCCCCTAATGCCCTGTGGCAGCTCTCGAGGTGTTTTGCTTTTGCCAGGCTGGAATGTGCCTGCTACGACAAAGAGCTGGGCAGGAGCTGGCAGAGAGGACGGCCATCTGCCAGCTGTTTGCAGCTTGCCCAGAAAAGAGCAGTGTCCCTGGAATGTGCAGCAAATCCAATTTCTTGGCAAGTTCGGGGGAAGTGAGCACTGCTGGTACACTTTCTCCGTGAGAAATGGAGTGGAAAATCTTTTCGCTAAGATGTAGACGACCAGAGAGGCAGCATACGGAGCTCCGCAGCTGGCCGAAGGGAAGTGCCGCTTCCCGGCGTCTTTCGGCAGAAGCGGCTCTTCGGAGCGCACCGCTGCCGCTCCATTCATCCGTGCGCGAAGTAGCCGCTTCTTCGCCTCCGGCAGCCAGAGATCGCGGCAGCTCGCTAGAGGCGAAGAGCGAAGCCGCAAAGAAGCGGGCTTGTGTGCGGAGCTCGCAGACTGCTGGAGGACGGTGGCTGCCACTCTCTTGCCTCTTGAATTCACTCTTGGCATGCGAATGGAAGGCGTTCCAGGACAACTTGCCTGGGTTTGCACTTAGTCCTGATGCGTCCCTCTTTGGAAATTCTTGCTGCTCCCCTGAGGCTCCGAGATGCACAGAACACCATGGCAGCTGCAGAGAAGAAAGGCAGCAGTGAGTTTGTCAAGAATCAAGAATATAGGCAGCTGACTGTGTTTGGCAAGGAGCAGCTGCTGGACTTTTGCAATTGTCTTCACTGCGCACAGAAGCCCTCTGCTCTGCTGCTTCTTTCTTCTCATCCAGGGAATTGCACACTACTGAAGCTGAGCCAGGCTATTCAGCTCTGCTGTTTTTCAGCATCTCAGCTGCCCTAATGCCCTGTGGCAGCTCTCGAGGTGTTTTGCTTTTGCCAGGCTGGAATGTGCCTGCTACGACAAAGAGCTGGGCAGGAGCTGGCGAGAGGACGGCCATCTGCCAGCAGTTTGCAGCTTGCCCAGAAAAGAGCAGTGTCCTTGGAATGTGCAGCAAATATAATTTCTTGGCAAGTTCGGGGAAGTGAGCACTGCTGGTACACTTTCTCCGTGAGAAATGGAGTGGAAAATCTTTTCGCTAAGATGTAGACGACCAGAGAGGCAGCATACGGAGCTCCGCAGCTGGCCGAAGGGAAGTGCCGCTTCCCGGCGTCTTTCGGCAGAAGCGGCTCTTCTAAGCGCACCGCTGCCGCTCTACTCATCCGTGCGCGAAGTAGCCGCTTCTTCGCCTCCGGCAGCCAGAGATCGCGGTAGCTCGCTAGAGACGAAGAGCGAAGCCGCAAAGAAGCGGGCTTGTGTGCGGAGCTCGCAGACTGCTGGAGGACGGCTATTCAGAGCTATTCAGCTCTGCTGCTTTTCAGCATCTCAGCTCCCCTAATGCCCTGTGGCAGCTCTCGAGGTGTTTTGCTTTTGCCAGGCTGGAATGTGCCTGCTACGACAAAGAGCTGGGCAGGAGCTGGCAGAGAGGACGGCCATCTGCCAGCTGTTTGCAGCTTGCCCAGAAAAGAGCAGTGTCCCTGGAATGTGCAGCAAATCCAATTTCTTGGCAAGTTCGGGGGAAGTGAGCACTGCTGGTACACTTTCTCCGTGAGAAATGGAGTGGAAATTCTTTTCGCTAAGATGTAGACGACCAGAGAGGCAGCATACGGAGCTCCGCAGCTGGCCGAAGGGAAGTGCCGCTTCCCGGCGTCTTTCGGCAGAAGCGGCTCTTCTAAGCGCACCGCTGCCGCTCCATTCATCCGTGCGCGAAGAAGCCGCTTCTTCGCCTCCGGCAGCCAGAGATCGCGGTAGCTCGCTAGAGACGAAGAGCGAAGCCGCAAAGAAGCGGGCTTGTGTGCGGAGCTCGCAGACTGCTGGAGGACGGTGGCTGCCACTCTCTTGGCTCTTGAATTCACTCTTGGCATGCGAATGGAAGGCGTTCCAGGACAACTTGCCTGGGTTTGCACTTAGTCCTGATGCGTCCCTCTTTGGAAATTCTTGCTGCTCCCCTGAGGCTCCGAGATGCACAGAACACCATGGCAGCTGCTGAAAAGAAAGGCAGCAGTGAGTTTGTCAAGAATCAAGAATATAGGCAGCTGACTGTGTTTGGCAAGGAGCAGCTGCTGGACTTTTGCAATTGTCTTCACTGCGCACAGAAGCCCTCTGCTCTGCTGCTTCTTTCTTCTCATCCAGGGAATTGCACACTACTGAAGCTGAGCCAGGCTATTCAGCTCTGCTGTTTTTCAGCATCTCAGCTCCCTAATGCCCTGTGGCAGCTCTCGAGGTGTTTTGCTTTTGCCAGGCTGGAATGTGCCTGCTACGACAAAGAGCTGGGCAGGAGCTGGCGGAGAGGACGGCCATCTGCCAGCAGTTTGCAGCTTGCCCAGAAAAGAGCAGTGTCCTTGGAATGTGCAGCAAATATAATTTCTTGGCAAGTTCGGGGGAAGTGAGCACTGCTGGTACACTTTCTCCGTGAGAAATGGAGTGGAAAATCTTTTCGCTAAGATGTAGACGACCAGAGAGGCAGCATACGGAGCTCCGCAGCTGGCTGAAGGGAAGTGCCGCTTCCCGGCGTCTTTCGGCAGAAGCGGCTCTTCTAAGCGCACCGCTGCCGCTCTACTCATCCGTGCGCGAAGTAGCCGCTTCTTCGCCTCCGGCAGCCAGAGATCGCGGTAGCTCGCTAGAGACGAAGAGCGAAGCCGCAAAGAAGCGGGCTTGTGTGCGGAGCTCGCAGACTGCTGGAGGACGGCTATTCAGAGCTATTCAGCTCTGCTGCTTTTCAGCATCTCAGCTCCCCTAATGCCCTGTGGCAGCTCTCGAGGTGTTTTGCTTTTGCCAGGCTGGAATGTGCCTGCTACGACAAAGAGCTGGGCAGGAGCTGGCAGAGAGGACGGCCATCTGCCAGCTGTTTGCAGCTTGCCCAGAAAAGAGCAGTGTCCCTGGAATGTGCAGCAAATCCAATTTCTTGCAAGTTCGGGGGAAGTGAGCACTGCTGGTACACTTTCTCCGTGAGAAATGGAGTGGAAATTCTTTTCGCTAAGATGTAGACGACCAGAGAGGCAGCATACGGAGCTCCGCAGCTGGCCGAAGGAAGTGCCGCTTCCCGGCGTCTTTCGGCAGAAGCGGCTCTTCTAAGCGCACCGCTGCCGCTCCATTCATCCGTGCGCGAAGAAGCCGCTTCTTCGCCTCCGGCAGCCAGAGATCGCGGTAGCTCGCTAGAGACGAAGAGCGAAGCCGCAAAGAAGCGGGCTTGTGTGCGGAGCTCGCAGACTGCTGGAGGACGGTGGCTGCCACTCTCTTGGCTCTTGAATTCACTCTTGGCATGCGAATAGAAGGCGTTCCAGGACAACTTGCCTGGGTTTGCACTCAGTCCTGATGCGTCCCTCTTTGGAAATTCTTGCTGCTCCCCGAGGCTCCGAGATGCACAGAACACCATGGCAGCTGCAGAAAAGAAAGGCAGCAGTGAGTTTGTCTAGAAACAAGAACATAGGCAGCTGACTGTGTTTGGCAAGGAGCAGCAGCTGGACTTTTGCAATTGCCTTCACTGCGCACAGAAGCACGCTGCTCTGCTGCTTCTTTCTTCTCATCCAGGGAATTTCATACTACTGAAGCTGAGCCAGGCTATTCAGCTCTGCTGTTTTTCAGCATCTCAGCTCCCTAATGCCCTGTGGCAGCTCTCAAGGTGTTTTACTTTTGCCAGGCTGGAATGTGCCTGCTACGACAAAGAGCTGGGCAGGAGCTGGCAGAGAGGACGGCCATCTGCCAGCTGTTTGCAGCTTGCCCAGAAAAGAGCAGTGTCCCTGGAATGTGCAGCAAATCCAATTTCTTGGCAAGTTCGGGGGAAGTGAGCACTGCTGGTACACTTTCTCCGTGAGAAATGGAGTGGAAAATCTTTTCGCTAAGATGTAGACGACCAGAGAGGCAGAATACGGAGCTCCGCAGCTGGCCGAAGGGAAGTGCCGCTTCCCGGCGTCTTTCGGCAGAAGCGGCTCTTCTAAGCGCACCGCTGCCGCTCTACTCATCCGTGCGCGAAGTAGCCGCTTCTTCGCCTCCGGCAGCCAGAGATCGCGGTAGCTCGCTAGAGACGAAGAGCGAAGCCGCAAAGAAGCGGGCTTGTGTGCGGAGCTCGCAGACTGCTGGAGGACAGTGGCTGCCACTCTTGGCTCTTGAATTCACTCTTGGCATGCGAATGGAAGGCGTTCCAGGACAACTGCCTGGGTTTGCACTTAGTCCTGATGCGTCCCTCTTTGGAAATTCTTGCTGCTCCCCTGAGGCTCCGAGATGCACAGAACACCATGGCAGCTGCTGAAAAGAAAGGCAGCAGTGAGTTTGTCAAGAATCAAGAATATAGGCAGCTGACTGTGTTTGGCAAGGAGCAGCTGCTGGACTTTTGCAATTGTCTTCACTGCGCACAGAAGCCCTCTGCTCTGCTGCTTCTTTCTTCTCATCCAGCGAATTGCACACTACTGAAGCTGAGCCAGGCTATTCAGCTCTGCTGTTTTTCAGCATCTCAGCTCCCGTAATGCCCTGTGGCAGCTCTCGAGGTGTTTTGCTTTTGCCAGGCTGGAATGTGCCTGCTACGACAAAGAGCTGGGCAGGAGCTGGCAGAGAGGACGGCCATCTGCCAGCTGTTTGCAGCTTGCCCAGAAAAGAGCAGTGTCCCTGGAATGTGCAGCAAATCCAATTTCTTGGCAAGTTCGGGGGAAGTGAGCACTGCTGGTACACTTTCTCCGTGAGAAATGGAGTGGAAAATCTTTTCGCTAAGATGTAGACGACCAGAGAGGCAGAATACGGAGCTCCGCAGCTGGCCGAAGGGAAGTGCCGCTTCCCGGCGTCTTTCGGCAGAAGCGGCTCTTCTAAGCGCACCGCTGCCGCTCTACTCATCCGTGCGCGAAGTAGCCGCTTCTTCGCCTCCGGCAGCCAGAGATCGCGGTAGCTCGCTAGAGACGAAGAGCGAAGCCGCAAAGAAGCGGGCTTGTGTGCGGAGCTCGCAGACTGCTGGAGGACGGTGGCTGCCACTCTTTTGGCTCTTGAATTCACTCTTGGCATGCGAATGGAAGGCGTTCCAGGACAACTTGCCTGGGTTTGCACTTAGTCCTGATGCGTCCCTCTTTGGAAATTCTTGCTGCTCCCCTGAGGCTCCGAGATGCACAGAACACCATGGCAGCTGCAGAGAAGAAAGGCAGCAGTGAGTTTGTCTAGAATCAAGAACATAGGCAGCTGACTGTGTTTGGCAAGGAGCAGCTGCTGGACTTTTGCAATTGTCTTCACTGCGCACAGAAGCACTCTGCTCTGCTGCTTCTTTCTTCTCATCCAGGGAATTGCACACTACTGAAGCTGAGCCAGGCTATTCAGCTCTGCTGTTTTTCAGCATCTCAGCTCCCTAATGCCCTGTGGCAGCTCTCGAGGTGTTTTGCTTTTGCCAGGCTGGAATGTGCCTGCTACGACAAAGAGCTGGGCAGGAGCTGGCAGAGAGGACGGCCATCTGCCAGCAGTTTGCAGCTTGCCCAGAAAAGAGCAGTGTCCTTGGAATGTGCAGCAAATATAATTTCTTGGCAAGTTCGGGGGAAGTGAGCACTGCTGGTACACTTTCTCCGTGAGAAATGGAGTGGAAAATCTTTTCGCTAAGATGTAGACGACCAGAGAGGCAGAATACGGAGCTCCGCAGCTGGCCGAAGGGAAGTGCCGCTTCCCGGCGTCTTTCGGCAGAAGCGGCTCTTCTAAGCGCACCGCTGCCGCTCTACTCATCCGTGCGCGAAGTAGCCGCTTCTTCGCCTCCGGCAGCCAGAGATCGCGGCAGCTCGCTAGAGGCGAAGAGCGAAGCCGCAAAGAAGCGGGCTTGTGTGCGGAGCTCGCAGACTGCTGGAGGACAGTGGCTGCCACTCTTGGCTCTTGAATTCACTCTTGGCATGCGAATGGAAGGCGTTCCAGGACAACTTGCCTGGGTTTGCACTTAGTCCTGATGCGTCCCTCTTTGGAAATTCTTGCTGCTCCCCTGAGGCTCCGAGATGCACAGAACACCATGGCAGCTGCAGAGAAGAAAGGCAGCAGTGAGTTTGTCTAGAATCAAGAATATAGGCAGCTGACTGTGTTTGGCAAGGAGCAGCTGCTGGACTTTTGCAATTGTCTTCACTGCGCACAGAAGCCCTCTGCTCTGCTGCTTCTTTCTTCTCATCCAGGGAATTGCACACTACTGAAGCTGAGCCAGGCTATTCAGCTCTGCTGTTTTTCAGCATCTCAGCTCCCCTAATGCCCTGTGGCAGCTCTCGAGGTGTTTTGCTTTTGCCAGGCTGGAATGTGCCTGCTACGACAAAGAGCTGGGCAGGAGCTGGCAGAGAGGACGGCCATCTGCCAGCTGTTTGCAGCTTGCCCAGAAAAGAGCAGTGTCCCTGGAATGTGCAGCAAATCCAATTTCTTGGCAAGTTCGGGGAAGTGAGCACTGCTGGTACACTTTCTCCGTGAGAAATGGAGTGGAAAATCTTTTCGCTAAGATGTAGACGACCAGAGAGGCAGCATACGGAGCTCCGCAGCTGGCCGAAGGGAAGTGCCGCTTCCCGGCGTCTTTCGGCAGAAGCGGCTCTTCTAAGCGCACCGCTGCCGCTCTACTCATCCGTGCGCGAAGTAGCCGCTTCTTCGCCTCCGGCAGCCAGAGATCGCGGCAGCTCGCTAGAGGCGAAGAGCGAAGCCGCAAAGAAGCGGGCTTGTGTGCGGAGCTCGCAGACTGCTGGAGGACGGTGGCTGCCACTCTCTTGCCTCTTGAATTCACTCTTGGCATGCGAATGGAAGGCGTTCCAGGACAACTTGCCTGGGTTTGCACTTAGTCCTGATGCGTCCCTCTTTGGAAATTCTTGCTGCTCCCCCGAGGCTCCGAGATGCACAGAACACCATGGCAGCTGCTGAAAAGAAAGGCAGCAGTGAGTTTGTCTAGAATCAAGAACATAGGCAGCTGACTGTGTTTGGCAAGGAGCAGCTGCTGGACTTTTGCAATTGCCTTCACTGCGCACAGAAGCACGCTGCTCTGCTGCTTCTTTCTTCTCATCCAGGGAATTGCACACTACTGAAGCTGAGCCAGGCTATTCAGCTCTGCTGTTTTTCAGCATCTCAGCTCCCCTAATGCCCTGTGGCAGCTCTCGAGGTGTTTTGCTTTTGCCAGGCTGGAATGTGCCTGCTACGACAAAGAGCTGGGCAGGAGCTGGCAGAGAGGACGGCCATCTGCCAGCTGTTTGCAGCTTGCCCAGAAAAGAGCAGTGTCCCTGGAATGTGCAGCAAATCCAATTTCTTGGCAAGTTCGGGGGAAGTGAGCACTGCTGGTACACTTTCTCCGTGAGAAATGGAGTGGAAAATCTTTTCGCTAAGATGTAGACGACCAGAGAGGCAGAATACGGAGCTCCGCAGCTGGCCGAAGGGAAGTGCCGCTTCCCGGCGTCTTTCGGCAGAAGCGGCTCTTCTAAGCGCACCGCTGCCGCTCTACTCATCCGTGCGCGAAGTAGCCGCTTCTTCGCCTCCGGCAGCCAGAGATCGCGGCAGCTCGCTAGAGGCGAAGAGCGAAGCCGCAAAGAAGCGGGCTTGTGTGCGGAGCTCGCAGACTGCTGGAGGACAGTGGCTGCCACTCTTGCCTCTTGAATTCACTCTTGGCATGCGAATGGAAGGCGTTCCAGGACAACTTGCCTGGGTTTGCACTTAGTCCTGATGCGTCCCTCTTTGGAAATTCTTGCTGCTCCCCTGAGGCTCCGAGATGCACAGAACACCATGGCAGCTGCTGAAAAGAAAGGCAGCAGTGAGTTTGTCAAGAATCAAGAATATAGGCAGCTGACTGTGTTTGGCAAGGAGCAGCTGCTGGACTTTTGCAATTGTCTTCACTGCGCACAGAAGCCCTCTGCTCTGCTGCTTCTTTCTTCTCATCCAGCGAATTGCACACTACTGAAGCTGAGCCAGGCTATTCAGCTCTGCTGTTTTTCAGCATCTCAGCTCCCCTAATGCCCTGTGGCAGCTCTCGAGGTGTTTTGCTTTTGCCAGGCTGGAATGTGCCTGCTACGACAAAGAGCTGGGCAGGAGCTGGCAGAGAGGACGGCCATCTGCCAGCTGTTTGCAGCTTGCCCAGAAAAGAGCAGTGTCCCTTGAATGTGCAGCAAATCCAATTTCTTGGCAAGTTCGGGGGAAGTGAGCACTGCTGGTACACTTTCTCCGTGAGAAATGGAGTGGAAATCTTTTCGCTAAGATGTAGACGACCAGAGAGGCAGCATACGGAGCTCCGCAGCTGGCCGAAGGGAAGTGCCGCTTCCCGGCGTCTTTCGGCAGAAGCGGCTCTTCTAAGCGCACCGCTGCCGCTCTACTCATCCGTGCGCGAAATAGCCGCTTCTTCGCCTCCGGCAGCCAGAGATCGCGGTAGCTCGCTAGAGACGAAGAGCGAAGCCGCAAAGAAGCGGGCTTGTGTGCGGAGCTCGCAGACTGCTGGAGGACGGTGGCTGCCACTCTTTTGGCTCTTGAATTCACTCTTGGCATGCGAATGGAAGGCGTTCCAGGACAACTTGCCTGGGTTTGCACTTAGTCCTGATGCGTCCCTCTTTGGAAATTCTTGCTGCTCCCCTGAGGCTCCGAGATGCACAGAACACCATGGCAGCTGCAGAGAAGAAAGGCAGCAGTGAGTTTGTCTAGAAACAAGAACATAGGCAGCTGACTGTGTTTGGCAAGGAGCAGCTGCTGGACTTTTGCAATTGTCTTCACTGCGCACAGAAGCACGCTGCTCTGCTGCTTCTTTCTTCTCATCCAGGGAATTGCACACTACTGAAGCTGAGCCAGGCTATTCAGCTCTGCTGTTTTTCAGCATCTCAGCTCCCCTAATGCCCTGTGGCAGCTCTCGAGGTGTTTTGCTTTTGCCAGGCTGGAATGTGCCTGCTACGACAAAGAGCTGGGCAGGAGCTGGCAGAGAGGACGGCCATCTGCCAGCTGTTTGCAGCTTGCCCAGAAAAGAGCAGTGTCCTTGGAATGTGCAGCAAATAATTTCTTGGCAAGTTCGGGGGAAGTGAGCACTGCTGGTACACTTTCTCCGTGAGAAATGGAGTGGAAAATCTTTTCGCTAAGATGTAGACGACCAGAGAGGCAGCATACGGAGCTCCGCAGCTGGCCGAAGGGAAGTGCCGCTTCCCGGCGTCTTTCGGCAGAAGCGGCTCTTCTAAGCGCACCGCTGCCGCTCTACTCATCCGTGCGCGAAGTAGCCGCTTCTTCGCCTCCGGCAGCCAGAGATCGCGGTAGCTCGCTAGAGACGAAGAGCGAAGCCGCAAAGAAGCGGGCTTGTGTGCGGAGCTCGCAGACTGCTGGAGGACAGTGGCTGCCACTCTTGGCTCTTGAATTCACTCTTGGCATGCGAATGGAAGGCGTTCCAGGACAACTTGCCTGGGTTTGCACTTAGTCCTGATGCGTCCCTCTTTGGAAATTCTTGCTGCTCCCCTGAGGCTCCGAGATGCACAGAACACCATGGCAGCTGCTGAAAAGAAAGGCAGCAGTGAGTTTGTCAAGAATCAAGAATATAGGCAGCTGACTGTGTTTGGCAAGGAGCAGCTGCTGGACTTTTGCAATTGTCTTCACTGCGCACAGAAGCCCTCTGCTCTGCTGCTTCTTTCTTCTCATCCAGGGAATTGCACACTACTGAAGCTGAGCCAGGCTATTCAGCTCTGCTGTTTTTCAGCATCTCAGCTCCCCTAATGCCCTGTGGCAGCTCTCGAGGTGTTTTGCTTTTGCCAGGCTGGAATGTGCCTGCTACGACAAAGAGCTGGGCAGGAGCTGGCAGAGAGGACGGCCATCTGCCAGCTGTTTGCAGCTTGCCCAGAAAAGAGCAGTGTCCCTGGAATGTGCAGCAAATCCAATTTCTTGGCAAGTTCGGGGGAAGTGAGCACTGCTGGTACACTTTCTCCGTGAGAAATGGAGTGGAAAATCTTTTCGCTAAGATGTAGACGACCAGAGAGGCAGCATACGGAGCTCCGCAGCTGGCCGAAGGGAAGTGCCGCTTCCCGGCGTCTTTCGGCAGAAGCGGCTCTTCTAAGCGCACCGCTGCCGCTCTACTCATCCGTGCGCGAAGTAGCCGCTTCTTCGCCTCCGGCAGCCAGAGATCGCGGTAGCTCGCTAGAGACGAAGAGCGAAGCCGCAAAGAAGCGGGCTTGTGTGCGGAGCTCGCAGACTGCTGGAGGACGGTGGCTGCCACTCTTTTGGCTCTTGAATTCACTCTTGGCATGCGAATGGAAGGCGTTCCAGGACAACTTGCCTGGGTTTGCACTTAGTCCTGATGCGTCCCTCTTTGGAAATTCTTGCTGCTCCCCTGAGGCTCCGAGATGCACAGAACACCATGGCAGCTGCAGAAAAGAAAGGCAGCAGTGAGTTTGTCTAGAAACAAGAACATAGGCAGCTGACTGTGTTTGGCAAGGAGCAGCTGCTGGACTTTTGCAATTGTCTTCACTGCGCACAGAAGCACGCTGCTCTGCTGCTTCTTTCTTCTCATCCAGGGAATTGCACACTACTGAAGCTGAGCCAGGCTATTCAGCTCTGCTGTTTTTCAGCATCTCAGCTCCCCTAATGCCCTGTGGCAGCTCTCGAGGTGTTTTGCTTTTGCCAGGCTGGAATGTGCCTGCTACGACAAAGAGCTGGGCAGGAGCTGGCAGAGAGGACGGCCATCTGCCAGCAGTTTGCAGCTTGCCCAGAAAAGAGCAGTGTCCTTGGAATGTGCAGCAAATCCAATTTCTTGGCAAGTTCGGGGGAAGTGAGCACTGCTGGTACACTTTCTCCGTGAGAAATGGAGTGGAAAATCTTTTCGCTAAGATGTAGACGACCAGAGAGGCAGCATACGGAGCTCCGCAGCTGGCCGAAGGGAAGTGCCGCTTCCCGGCGTCTTTCGGCAGAAGCGGCTCTTCTAAGCGCACCGCTGCCGCTCTACTCATCCGTGCGCGAAGTAGCCGCTTCTTCGCCTCCGGCAGCCAGAGATCGCGGTAGCTCGCTAGAGACGAAGAGCGAAGCCGCAAAGAAGCGGGCTTGTGTGCGGAGCTCGCAGACTGCTGGAGGACGGTGGCTGCCACTCTTGCTCTTGAATTCACTCTTGGCATGCGAATGGAAGGCGTTCCAGGACAACTTGCCTGGGTTTGCACTTAGTCCTGATGCGTCCCTCTTTGGAAATTCTTGCTGCTCCCCTGAGGCTCCGAGATGCACAGAACACCATGGCAGCTGCTGAAAAGAAAGGCAGCAGTGAGTTTGTCAAGAATCAAGAATATAGGCAGCTGACTGTGTTTGGCAAGGAGCAGCTGCTGGACTTTTGCAATTGTCTTCACTGCGCACAGAAGCCCTCTGCTCTGCTGCTTCTTTCTTCTCATCCAGGGAATTGCACACTACTGAAGCTGAGCCAGGCTATTCAGCTCTGCTGTTTTTCAGCATCTCAGCTCCCCTAATGCCCTGTGGCAGCTCTCGAGGTGTTTTGCTTTTGCCAGGCTGGAATGTGCCTGCTACGACAAAGAGCTGGGCAGGAGCTGGCAGAGAGGACGGCCATCTGCCAGCTGTTTGCAGCTTGCCCAGAAAAGAGCAGTGTCCCTGGAATGTGCAGCAAATCCAATTTCTTGGCAAGTTCGGGGGAAGTGAGCACTGCTGGTACACTTTCTCCGTGAGAAATGGAGTGGAAAATCTTTTCGCTAAGATGTAGACGACCAGAGAGGCAGCATACGGAGCTCCGCAGCTGGCCGAAGGGAAGTGCCGCTTCCCGGCGTCTTTCGGCAGAAGCGGCTCTTCTAAGCGCACCGCTGCCGCTCTACTCATCCGTGCGCGAAGTAGCCGCTTCTTCGCCTCCGGCAGCCAGAGATCGCGGTAGCTCGCTAGAGACGAAGAGCGAAGCCGCAAAGAAGCGGGCTTGTGTGCGGAGCTCGCAGACTGCTGGAGGACAGTGGCTGCCACTCTTGGCTCTTGAATTCACTCTTGGCATGCGAATGGAAGGCGTTCCAGGACAACTTGCCTGGGTTTGCACTTAGTCCTGATGCGTCCCTCTTTGGAAATTCTTGCTGCTCCCCTGAGGCTCCGAGATGCACAGAACACCATGGCAGCTGCAGAAAAGAAAGGCAGCAGTGAGTTTGTCAAGAATCAAGAATATAGGCAGCTGACTGTGTTTGGCAAGGAGCAGCTGCTGGACTTTTGCAATTGTCTTCACTGCGCACAGAAGCCCTCTGCTCTGCTGCTTCTTTCTTCTCATCCAGGGAATTGCACACTACTGAAGCTGAGCCAGGCTATTCAGCTCTGCTGTTTTTCAGCATCTCAGCTGCCCTAATGCCCTGTGGCAGCTCTCGAGGTGTTTTGCTTTTGCCAGGCTGGAATGTGCCTGCTACGACAAAGAGCTGGGCAGGAGCTGGCGGAGAGGACGGCCATCTGCCAGCAGTTTGCAGCTTGCCCAGAAAAGAGCAGTGTCCTTGGAATGTGCAGCAAATATAATTTCTTGGCAAGTTCGGGGGAAGTGAGCACTGCTGGTACACTTTCTCCGTGAGAAATGGAGTGGAAAATCTTTTCGCTAAGATGTAGACGACCAGAGAGGCAGCATACGGAGCTCCGCAGCTGGCCGAAGGGAAGTGCCGCTTCCCGGCGTCTTTCGGCAGAAGCGGCTCTTCTAAGCGCACCGCTGCCGCTCTACTCATCCGTGCGCGAAGTAGCCGCTTCTTCGCCTCCGGCAGCCAGAGATCGCGGTAGCTCGCTAGAGACGAAGAGCGAAGCCGCAAAGAAGCGGGCTTGTGTGCGGAGCTCGCAGACTGCTGGAGGACGGCTATTCAGAGCTATTCAGCTCTGCTGCTTTTCAGCATCTCAGCTCCCCTAATGCCCTGTGGCAGCTCTCGAGGTGTTTTGCTTTTGCCAGGCTGGAATGTGCCTGCTACGACAAAGAGCTGGGCAGGAGCTGGCAGAGAGGACGGCCATCTGCCAGCTGTTTGCAGCTTGCCCAGAAAAGAGCAGTGTCCCTGGAATGTGCAGCAAATCCATTTCTTGGCAAGTTCGGGGAAGTGAGCACTGCTGGTACACTTTCTCCGTGAGAAATGGAGTGGAAATTCTTTTCGCTAAGATGTAGACGACCAGAGAGGCAGCATACGGAGCTCCGCAGCTGGCCGAAGGGAAGTGCCGCTTCCCGGCGTCTTTCGGCAGAAGCGGCTCTTCTAAGCGCACCGCTGCCGCTCCATTCATCCGTGCGCGAAGAAGCCGCTTCTTCGCCTCCGGCAGCCAGAGATCGCGGTAGCTCGCTAGAGACGAAGAGCGAAGCCGCAAAGAAGCGGGCTTGTGTGCGGAGCTCGCAGACTGCTGGAGGACGGTGGCTGCCACTCTCTTGGCTCTTGAATTCACTCTTGGCATGCGAATGGAAGGCGTTCCAGGACAACTTGCCTGGGTTTGCACTTAGTCCTGATGCGTCCCTCTTTGGAAATTCTTGCTGCTCCCCTGAGGCTCCGAGATGCACAGAACACCATGGCAGCTGCTGAAAAGAAAGGCAGCAGTGAGTTTGTCAAGAATCAAGAATATAGGCAGCTGACTGTGTTTGGCAAGGAGCAGCTGCTGGACTTTTGCAATTGTCTTCACTGCGCACAGAAGCCCTCTGCTCTGCTGCTTCTTTCTTCTCATCCAGGGAATTGCACACTACTGAAGCTGAGCCAGGCTATTCAGCTCTGCTGTTTTTCAGCATCTCAGCTCCCTAATGCCCTGTGGCAGCTCTCGAGGTGTTTTGCTTTTGCCAGGCTGGAATGTGCCTGCTACGACAAAGAGCTGGGCAGGAGCTGGCGGAGAGGACGGCCATCTGCCAGCAGTTTGCAGCTTGCCCAGAAAAGAGCAGTGTCCTTGGAATGTGCAGCAAATAATTTCTTGGCAAGTTCGGGGGAAGTGAGCACTGCTGGTACACTTTCTCCGTGAGAAATGGAGTGGAAAATCTTTTCGCTAAGATGTAGACGACCAGAGAGGCAGCATACGGAGCTCCGCAGCTGGCCGAAGGGAAGTGCCGCTTCCCGGCGTCTTTCGGCAGAAGCGGCTCTTCTAAGCGCACCGCTGCCGCTCTACTCATCCGTGCGCGAAGTAGCCGCTTCTTCGCCTCCGGCAGCCAGAGATCGCGGGCTCGCTAGAGACGAAGAGCGAAGCCGCAAAGAAGCGGGCTTGTGTGCGGAGCTCGCAGACTGCTGGAGGACGGCTATTCAGAGCTATTCAGCTCTGCTGCTTTCAGCATCTCAGCTCCCCTAATGCCCTGTGGCAGCTCTCGAGGTGTTTTGCTTTTGCCAGGCTGGAATGTGCCTGCTACGACAAAGAGCTGGGCAGGAGCTGGCAGAGAGGACGGCCATCTGCCAGCTGTTTGCAGCTTGCCCAGAAAAGAGCAGTGTCCCTGGAATGTGCAGCAAATCCAATTTCTTGGCAAGTTCGGGGGAAGTGAGCACTGCTGGTACACTTTCTCCGTGAGAAATGGAGTGGAAAATCTTTTCGCTAAGATGTAGACGACCAGAGAGGCAGCATACGGAGCTCCGCAGCTGGCCGAAGGGAAGTGCCGCTTCCCGGCGTCTTTCGGCAGAAGCGGCTCTTCTAAGCGCACCGCTGCCGCTCCATTCATCCGTGCGCGAAGAAGCCGCTTCTTCGCCTCCGGCAGCCAGAGATCGCGGTAGCTCGCTAGAGACGAAGAGCGAAGCCGCAAAGAAGCGGGCTTGTGTGCGGAGCTCGCAGACTGCTGGAGGACGGTGGCTGCCACTCTCTTGGCTCTTGAATTCACTCTTGGCATGCGAATGGAAGGCGTTCCAGGACAACTTGCCTGGGTTTGCACTTAGTCCTGATGCGTCCCTCTTTGGAAATTCTTGCTGCTCCCCCGAGGCTCCGAGATGCACAGAACACCATGGCAGCTGCAGAAAAGAAAGGCAGCAGTGAGTTTGTCTAGAAACAAGAACATAGGCAGCTGACTGTGTTTGGCAAGGAGCAGCTGCTGGACTTTTGCAATTGCCTTCACTGCGCACAGAAGCACGCTGCTCTGCTGCTTCTTTCTTCTCATCCAGGGAATTGCACACTACTGAAGCTGAGCCAGGCTATTCAGCTCTGCTGTTTTTCAGCATCTCAGCTCCCCTAATGCCCTGTGGCAGCTCTCGAGGTGTTTTGCTTTTGCCAGGCTGGAATGTGCCTGCTACGACAAAGAGCTGGGCAGGAGCTGGCAGAGAGGACGGCCATCTGCCAGCTGTTTGCAGCTTGCCCAGAAAAGAGCAGTGTCCTTGGAATGTGCAGCAAATCCAATTTCTTGGCAAGTTCGGGGGAAGTGAGCACTGCTGGTACACTTTCTCCGTGAGAAATGGAGTGGAAAATCTTTTCGCTAAGATGTAGACGACCAGAGAGGCAGCATACGGAGCTCCGCAGCTGGCCGAAGGGAAGTGCCGCTTCCCGGCGTCTTTCGGCAGAAGCGGCTCTTCTAAGCGCACCGCTGCCGCTCTACTCATCCGTGCGCGAAGTAGCCGCTTCTTCGCCTCCGGCAGCCAGAGATCGCGGTAGCTCGCTAGAGACGAAGAGCGAAGCCGCAAAGAAGCGGGCTTGTGTGCGGAGCTCGCAGACTGCTGGAGGACAGTGGCTGCCACTCTTTGCTCTTGAATTCACTCTTGGCATGCGAATGGAAGGCGTTCCAGGACAACTTGCCTGGGTTTGCACTTAGTCCTGATGCGTCCCTCTTTGGAAATTCTTGCTGCTCCCCTGAGGCTCCGAGATGCACAGAACACCATGGCAGCTGCTGAAAAGAAAGGCAGCAGTGAGTTTGTCAAGAATCAAGATATAGGCAGCTGACTGTGTTTGGCAAGGAGCAGCTGCTGGACTTTTGCAATTGTCTTCACTGCGCACAGAAGCCCTCTGCTCTGCTGCTTCTTTCTTCTCATCCAGGGAATTGCACACTACTGAAGCTGAGCCAGGCTATTCAGCTCTGCTGTTTTTCAGCATCTCAGCTCCCCTAATGCCCTGTGGCAGCTCTCGAGGTGTTTTGCTTTTGCCAGGCTGGAATGTGCCTGCTACGACAAAGAGCTGGGCAGGAGCTGGCAGAGAGGACGGCCATCTGCCAGCTGTTTGCAGCTTGCCCAGAAAAGAGCAGTGTCCCTGGAATGTGCAGCAAATCCAATTTCTTGGCAAGTTCGGGGGAAGTGAGCACTGCTGGTACACTTTCTCCGTGAGAAATGGAGTGGAAAATCTTTTCGCTAAGATGTAGACGACCAGAGAGGCAGCATACGGAGCTCCGCAGCTGGCCGAAGGGAAGTGCCGCTTCCCGGCGTCTTTCGGCAGAAGCGGCTCTTCTAAGCGCACCGCTGCCGCTCCACTCATCCGTGCGCGAAGTAGCCGCTTCTTCGCCTCCGGCAGCCAGAGATCGCGGTAGCTCGCTAGAGACGAAGAGCGAAGCCGCAAAGAAGCGGGCTTGTGTGCGGAGCTCGCAGACTGCTGGAGGACGGTGGCTGCCACTCTTTGGCTCTTGAATTCACTCTTGGCATGCGAATGGAAGGCGTTCCAGGACAACTTGCCTGGGTTTGCACTTAGTCCTGATGCGTCCCTCTTTGGAAATTCTTGCTGCTCCCCTGAGGCTCCGAGATGCACAGAACACCATGGCAGCTGCAGAAAAGAAAGGCAGCAGTGAGTTTGTCTAGAAACAAGAACATAGGCAGCTGACTGTGTTTGGCAAGGAGCAGCTGCTGGACTTTTGCAATTGCCTTCACTGCGCACAGAAGCACGCTGCTCTGCTGCTTCTTTCTTCTCATCCAGGGAATTGCACACTACTGAAGCTGAGCCAGGCTATTCAGCTCTGCTGTTTTTCAGCATCTCAGCTCCCCTAATGCCCTGTGGCAGCTCTCGAGGTGTTTTGCTTTTGCCAGGCTGGAATGTGCCTGCTACGACAAAGAGCTGGGCAGGAGCTGGCAGAGAGGACGGCCATCTGCCAGCAGTTTGCAGCTTGCCCAGAAAAGAGCAGTGTCCTTGGAATGTGCAGCAAATATAATTTCTTGGCAAGTTCGGGGGAAGTGAGCACTGCTGGTACACTTTCTCCGTGAGAAATGGAGTGGAAAATCTTTTCGCTAAGATGTAGACGACCAGAGAGGCAGCATACGGAGCTCCGCAGCTGGCCGAAGGGAAGTGCCGCTTCCCGGCGTCTTTCGGCAGAAGCGGCTCTTCTAAGCGCACCGCTGCCGCTCCACTCATCCGTGCGCGAAGTAGCCGCTTCTTCGCCTCCGGCAGCCAGAGATCGCGGTAGCTCGCTAGAGACGAAGAGCGAAGCCGCAAAGAAGCGGGCTTGTGTGCGGAGCTCGCAGACTGCTGGAGGACAGTGGCTGCCACTCTTGGCTCTTGAATTCACTCTTGGCATGCGAATGGAAGGCGTTCCAGGACAACTTGCCTGGGTTTGCACTTAGTCCTGATGCGTCCCTCTTTGGAAATTCTTGCTGCTCCCCTGAGGCTCCGAGATGCACAGAACACCATGGCAGCTGCTGAAAAGAAAGGCAGCAGTGAGTTTGTCAAGAATCAAGAATATAGGCAGCTGACTGTGTTTGGCAAGGAGCAGCTGCTGGACTTTTGCAATTGTCTTCACTGCGCACAGAAGCCCTCTGCTCTGCTGCTTCTTTCTTCTCATCCAGGGAATTGCACACTACTGAAGCTGAGCCAGGCTATTCAGCTCTGCTGTTTTTCAGCATCTCAGCTCCCCTAATGCCCTGTGGCAGCTCTCGAGGTGTTTTGCTTTTGCCAGGCTGGAATGTGCCTGCTACGACAAAGAGCTGGGCAGGAGCTGGCAGAGAGGACGGCCATCTGCCAGCTGTTTGCAGCTTGCCCAGAAAAGAGCAGTGTCCCTGGAATGTGCAGCAAATCCAATTTCTTGGCAAGTTCGGGGGAAGTGAGCACTGCTGGTACACTTTCTCCGTGAGAAATGGAGTGGAAAATCTTTTCGCTAAGATGTAGACGACCAGAGAGGCAGCATACGGAGCTCCGCAGCTGGCCGAAGGGAAGTGCCGCTTCCCGGCGTCTTTCGGCAGAAGCGGCTCTTCTAAGCGCACCGCTGCCGCTCCACTCATCCGTGCGCGAAGTAGCCGCTTCTTCGCCTCCGGCAGCCAGAGATCGCGGTAGCTCGCTAGAGACGAAGAGCGAAGCCGCAAAGAAGCGGGCTTGTGTGCGGAGCTCGCAGACTGCTGGAGGACGTGGCTGCCACTCTTGGCTCTTGAATTCACTCTTGGCATGCGAATGGAAGGCGTTCCAGGACAACTTGCCTGGGTTTGCACTTAGTCCTGATGCGTCCCTCTTTGGAAATTCTTGCTGCTCCCCCGAGGCTCCGAGATGCACAGAACACCATGGCAGCTGCTGAAAAGAAAGGCAGCAGTGAGTTTGTCAAGAATCAAGAATATAGGCAGCTGACTGTGTTTGGCAAGGAGCAGCTGCTGGACTTTTGCAATTGTCTTCACTGCGCACAGAAGCCCTCTGCTCTGCTGCTTCTTTCTTCTCATCCAGGGAATTGCACACTACTGAAGCTGAGCCAGGCTATTCAGCTCTGCTGTTTTTCAGCATCTCAGCTCCCCTAATGCCCTGTGGCAGCTCTCGAGGTGTTTTGCTTTTGCCAGGCTGGAATGTGCCTGCTACGACAAAGAGCTGGGCAGGAGCTGGCAGAGAGGACGGCCATCTGCCAGCTGTTTGCAGCTTGCCCAGAAAAGAGCAGTGTCCCTGGAATGTGCAGCAAATCCAATTTCTTGGCAAGTTCGGGGGAAGTGAGCACTGCTGGTACACTTTCTCCGTGAGAAATGGAGTGGAAAATCTTTTCGCTAAGATGTAGACGACCAGAGAGGCAGCATACGGAGCTCCGCAGCTGGCCGAAGGGAAGTGCCGCTTCCCGGCGTCTTTCGGCAGAAGCGGCTCTTCTAAGCGCACCGCTGCCGCTCCACTCATCCGTGCGCGAAGTAGCCGCTTCTTCGCCTCCGGCAGCCAGAGATCGCGGTAGCTCGCTAGAGACGAAGAGCGAAGCCGCAAAGAAGCGGGCTTGTGTGCGGAGCTCGCAGACTGCTGGAGGACGGTGGCTGCCACTCTTGGCTCTTGAATTCACTCTTGGCATGCGAATGGAAGGCGTTCCAGGACAACTTGCCTGGGTTTGCACTTAGTCCTGATGCGTCCCTCTTTGGAAATTCTTGCTGCTCCCCCGAGGCTCCGAGATGCACAGAACACCATGGCAGCTGCAGAAAAGAAAGGCAGCAGTGAGTTTGTCTAGAATCAAGAACATAGGCAGCTGACTGTGTTTGGCAAGGAGCAGCAGCTGGACTTTTGCAATTGTCTTCACTGCGCACAGAAGCACGCTGCTCTGCTGCTTCTTTCTTCTCATCCAGGGAATTGCACACTACTGAAGCTGAGCCAGGCTATTCAGCTCTGCTGTTTTTCAGCATCTCAGCTGCCCTAATGCCCTGTGGCAGCTCTCGAGGTGTTTTGCTTTTGCCAGGCTGGAATGTGCCTGCTACGACAAAGAGCTGGGCAGGAGCTGGCAGAGAGGACGGCCATCTGCCAGCTGTTTGCAGCTTGCCCAGAAAAGAGCAGTGTCCTTGGAATGTGCAGCAAATATAATTTCTTGGCAAGTTCGGGGGAAGTGAGCACTGCTGGTACACTTTCTCCGTGAGAAATGGAGTGGAAAATCTTTTCGCTAAGATGTAGACGACCAGAGAGGCAGCATACGGAGCTCCGCAGCTGGCCGAAGGGAAGTGCCGCTTCCCGGCGTCTTTCGGCAGAAGCGGCTCTTCTAAGCGCACCGCTGCCGCTCTACTCATCCGTGCGCGAAGTAGCCGCTTCTTCGCCTCCGGCAGCCAGAGATCGCGGTAGCTCGCTAGAGACGAAGAGCGAAGCCGCAAAGAAGCGGGCTTGTGTGCGGAGCTCGCAGACTGCTGGAGGACGGTGGCTGCCACTCTTGGCTCTTGAATTCACTCTTGGCATGCGAATGGAAGGCGTTCCAGGACAACTTGCCTGGGTTTGCACTTAGTCCTGATGCGTCCCTCTTTGGAAATTCTTGCTGCTCCCCTGAGGCTCCGAGATGCACAGAACACCATGGCAGCTGCTGAAAAGAAAGGCAGCAGTGAGTTTGTCAAGAATCAAGAATATAGGCAGCTGACTGTGTTTGGCAAGGAGCAGCTGCTGGACTTTTGCAATTGTCTTCACTGCGCACAGAAGCCCTCTGCTCTGCTGCTTCTTTCTTCTCATCCAGGGAATTGCACACTACTGAAGCTGAGCCAGGCTATTCAGCTCTGCTGTTTTTCAGCATCTCAGCTGCCCTAATGCCCTGTGGCAGCTCTCGAGGTGTTTTGCTTTTGCCAGGCTGGAATGTGCCTGCTACGACAAAGAGCTGGGCAGGAGCTGGCAGAGAGGACGGCCATCTGCCAGCTGTTTGCAGCTTGCCCAGAAAAGAGCAGTGTCCTGGAATGTGCAGCAAATCCAATTTCTTGGCAAGTTCGGGGGAAGTGAGCACTGCTGGTACACTTTCTCCGTGAGAAATGGAGTGGAAAATCTTTTCGCTAAGATGTAGACGACCAGAGAGGCAGCATACGGAGCTCCGCAGCTGGCCGAAGGGAAGTGCCGCTTCCCGGCGTCTTTCGGCAGAAGCGGCTCTTCTAAGCGCACCGCTGCCGCTCTACTCATCCGTGCGCGAAGTAGCCGCTTCTTCGCCTCCGGCAGCCAGAGATCGCGGTAGCTCGCTAGAGACGAAGAGCGAAGCCGCAAAGAAGCGGGCTTGTGTGCGGAGCTCGCAGACTGCTGGAGGACGGTGGCTGCCACTCTTTGGCTCTTGAATTCACTCTTGGCATGCGAATGGAAGGCGTTCCAGGACAACTTGCCTGGGTTTGCACTTAGTCCTGATGCGTCCCTCTTTGGAAATTCTTGCTGCTCCCCTGAGGCTCCGAGATGCACAGAACACCATGGCAGCTGCTGAAAAGAAAGGCAGCAGTGAGTTTGTCTAGAAACAAGAACATAGGCAGCTGACTGTGTTTGGCAAGGAGCAGCTGCTGGACTTTTGCAATTGCCTTCACTGCGCACAGAAGCACGCTGCTCTGCTGCTTCTTTCTTCTCATCCAGGGAATTGCACACTACTGAAGCTGAGCCAGGCTATTCAGCTCTGCTGTTTTTCAGCATCTCAGCTCCCTAATGCCCTGTGGCAGCTCTCGAGGTGTTTTGCTTTTGCCAGGCTGGAATGTGCCTGCTACGACAAAGAGCTGGGCAGGAGCTGGCGAGAGGACGGCCATCTGCCAGCTGTTTGCAGCTTGCCCAGAAAAGAGCAGTGTCCTTGGAATGTGCAGCAAATCCAATTTCTTGGCAAGTTCGGGGGAAGTGAGCACTGCTGGTACACTTTCTCCGTGAGAAATGGAGTGGAAAATCTTTTCGCTAAGATGTAGACGACCAGAGAGGCAGCATACGGAGCTCCGCAGCTGGCCGAAGGGAAGTGCCGCTTCCCGGCGTCTTTCGGCAGAAGCGGCTCTTCTAAGCGCACCGCTGCCGCTCTACTCATCCGTGCGCGAAGTAGCCGCTTCTTCGCCTCCGGCAGCCAGAGATCGCGGTAGCTCGCTAGAGACGAAGAGCGAAGCCGCAAAGAAGCGGGCTTGTGTGCGGAGCTCGCAGACTGCTGGAGGACGGTGGCTGCCACTCTTGGCTCTTGAATTCACTCTTGGCATGCGAATGGAAGGCGTTCCAGGACAACTTGCCTGGGTTTGCACTTAGTCCTGATGCGTCCCTCTTTGGAAATTCTTGCTGCTCCCCTGAGGCTCCGAGATGCACAGAACACCATGGCAGCTGCTGAAAAGAAAGGCAGCAGTGAGTTTGTCTAGAATCAAAACATAGGCAGCTGACTGTGTTTGGCAAGGAGCAGCTGCTGGACTTTTGCAATTGTCTTCACTGCGCACAGAAGCACTCTGCTCTGCTGCTTCTTTCTTCTCATCCAGGGAATTGCACACTACTGAAGCTGAGCCAGGCTATTCAGCTCTGCTGTTTTTCAGCATCTCAGCTCCCCTAATGCCCTGTGGCAGCTCTCGAGGTGTTTTGCTTTTGCCAGGCTGGAATGTGCCTGCTACGACAAAGAGCTGGGCAGGAGCTGGCAGAGAGGACGGCCATCTGCCAGCTGTTTGCAGCTTGCCCAGAAAAGAGCAGTGTCCCTGGAATGTGCAGCAAATCCAATTTCTTGGCAAGTTCGGGGGAAGTGAGCACTGCTGGTACACTTTCTCCGTGAGAAATGGAGTGGAAAATCTTTTCGCTAAGATGTAGACGACCAGAGAGGCAGCATACGGAGCTCCGCAGCTGGCCGAAGGGAAGTGCCGCTTCCCGGCGTCTTTCGGCAGAAGCGGCTCTTCTAAGCGCACCGCTGCCGCTCCACTCATCCGTGCGCGAAGTAGCCGCTTCTTCGCCTCCGGCAGCCAGAGATCGCGGTAGCTCGCTAGAGACGAAGAGCGAAGCCGCAAAGAAGCGGGCTTGTGTGCGGAGCTCGCAGACTGCTGGAGGACGGTGGCTGCCACTCTCTGGCTCTTGAATTCACTCTTGGCATGCGAATGGAAGGCGTTCCAGGACAACTTGCCTGGGTTTGCACTTAGTCCTGATGCGTCCCTCTTTGGAAATTCTTGCTGCTCCCCTGAGGCTCCGAGATGCACAGAACACCATGGCAGCTGCTGAAAAGAAAGGCAGCAGTGAGTTTGTCAAGAATCAAGAATATAGGCAGCTGACTGTGTTTGGCAAGGAGCAGCTGCTGGACTTTTGCAATTGTCTTCACTGCGCACAGAAGCCCTCTGCTCTGCTGCTTCTTTCTTCTCATCCAGGGAATTGCACACTACTGAAGCTGAGCCAGGCTATTCAGCTCTGCTGTTTTTCAGCATCTCAGCTCCCTAATGCCCTGTGGCAGCTCTCGAGGTGTTTTGCTTTTGCCAGGCTGGAATGTGCCTGCTACGACAAAGAGCTGGGCAGGAGCTGGCGGAGAGGACGGCCATCTGCCAGCTGTTTGCAGCTTGCCCAGAAAAGAGCAGTGTCCTTGGAATGTGCAGCAAATCCAATTTCTTGGCAAGTTCGGGGGAAGTGAGCACTGCTGGTACACTTTCTCCGTGAGAAATGGAGTGGAAAATCTTTTCGCTAAGATGTAGACGACCAGAGAGGCAGCATACGGAGCTCCGCAGCTGGCCGAAGGGAAGTGCCGCTTCCCGGCGTCTTTCGGCAGAAGCGGCTCTTCTAAGCGCACCCGCTGCCGGCTCTACTCATCCGTGCGCGAAGTAGCCGCTTCTCGCCTCCGGCAGCCAGAGATCGCGGTAGCTCGCTAGAGACGAAGAGCGAAGCCGCAAAGAAGCGGGCTTGTGTGCGGAGCTCGCAGACTGCTGGAGGACGGCTATTCAGAGCTATTCAGCTCTGCTGCTTTTCAGCATCTCAGCTCCCCTAATGCCCTGTGGCAGCTCTCGAGGTGTTTTGCTTTTGCCAGCTGGAATGTGCCTGCTACGACAAAGAGCTGGGCAGGAGCTGGCAGAGAGGACGGCCATCTGCCAGCTGTTTGCAGCTTGCCCAGAAAAGAGCAGTGTCCCTGGAATGTGCAGCAAATCCAATTTCTTGGCAAGTTCGGGGAAGTGAGCACTGCTGGTACACTTTCTCCGTGAGAAATGGAGTGGAAAATCTTTTCGCTAAGATGTAGACGACCAGAGAGGCAGCATACGGAGCTCCGCAGCTGGCCGAAGGGAAGTGCCGCTTCCCGGCGTCTTTCGGCAGAAGCGGCTCTTCTAAGCGCACCGCTGCCGCTCCATTCATCCGTGCGCGAAGTAGCCGCTTCTTCGCCTCCGGCAGCCAGAGATCGCGGTAGCTCGCTAGAGACGAAGAGCGAAGCCGCAAAGAAGCGGGCTTGTGTGCGGAGCTCGCAGACTGCTGGAGGACGGTGGCTGCCACTCTCTTGGCTCTTGAATTCACTCTTGGCATGCGAATGGAAGGCGTTCCAGGACAACTTGCCTGGGTTTGCACTTAGTCCTGATGCGTCCCTCTTTGGAAATTCTTGCTGCTCCCCCGAGGCTCCGAGATGCACAGAACACCATGGCAGCTGCAGAAAAGAAAGGCAGCAGTGAGTTTGTCTAGAACAAGAACATAGGCAGCTGACTGTGTTTGGCAAGGAGCAGCAGCTGGACTTTTGCAATTGCCTTCACTGCGCACAGAAGCACGCTGCTCTGCTGCTTCTTTCTTCTCATCCAGGGAATTGCACACTACTGAAGCTGAGCCAGGCTATTCAGCTCTGCTGTTTTTCAGCATCTCAGCTCCCCTAATGCCCTGTGGCAGCTCTCGAGGTGTTTTGCTTTTGCCAGGCTGGAATGTGCCTGCTACGACAAAGAGCTGGGCAGGAGCTGGCAGAGAGGACGGCCATCTGCCAGCTGTTTGCAGCTTGCCCAGAAAAGAGCAGTGTCCCTGGAATGTGCAGCAAATCCAATTTCTTGGCAAGTTCGGGGGAAGTGAGCACTGCTGGTACACTTTCTCCGTGAGAAATGGAGTGGAAAATCTTTTCGCTAAGATGTAGACGACCAGAGAGGCAGCATACGGAGCTCCGCAGCTGGCCGAAGGGAAGTGCCGCTTCCCGGCGTCTTTCGGCAGAAGCGGCTCTTCGGAGCGCACCGCTGCCGCTCCACTCATCCGTGCGCGAAGTAGCCGCTTCTTCGCCTCCGGCAGCCAGAGATCGCGGTAGCTCGCTAGAGACGAAGAGCGAAGCCGCAAAGAAGCGGGCTTGTGTGCGGAGCTCGCAGACTGCTGGAGGACGGTGGCTGCCACTCTTGGCTCTTGAATTCACTCTTGGCATGCGAATGGAAGGCGTTCCAGGACAACTTGCCTGGGTTTGCACTTAGTCCTGATGCGTCCCTCTTTGGAAATTCTTGCTGCTCCCCTGAGGCTCCGAGATGCACAGAACACCATGGCAGCTGCTGAAAAGAAAGGCAGCAGTGAGTTTGTCAAGAATCAAGAATATAGGCAGCTGACTGTGTTTGGCAAGGAGCAGCTGCTGGACTTTTGCAATTGTCTTCACTGCGCACAGAAGCCCTCTGCTCTGCTGCTTCTTTCTTCTCATCCAGGGAATTGCACACTACTGAAGCTGAGCCAGGCTATTCAGCTCTGCTGTTTTTCAGCATCTCAGCTCCCTAATGCCCTGTGGCAGCTCTCGAGGTGTTTTGCTTTTGCCAGGCTGGAATGTGCCTGCTACGACAAAGAGCTGGGCAGGAGCTGGCAGAGAGGACGGCCATCTGCCAGCTGTTTGCAGCTTGCCCAGAAAAGAGCAGTGTCCCTGGAATGTGCAGCAAATCCAATTTCTTGGCAAGTTCGGGGGAAGTGAGCACTGCTGGTACACTTTCTCCGTGAGAAATGGAGTGGAAAATCTTTTCGCTAAGATGTAGACGACCAGAGAGGCAGCATACGGAGCTCCGCAGCTGGCCGAAGGGAAGTGCCGCTTCCCGGCGTCTTTCGGCAGAAGCGGCTCTTCTAAGCGCACCGCTGCCGCTCTACTCATCCGTGCGCGAAGTAGCCGCTTCTTCGCCTCCGGCAGCCAGAGATCGCGGTAGCTCGCTAGAGACGAAGAGCGAAGCCGCAAAGAAGCGGGCTTGTGTGCGGAGCTCGCAGACTGCTGGAGGACAGTGGCTGCCACTCTTGCCTCTTGAATTCACTCTTGGCATGCGAATGGAAGGCGTTCCAGGACAACTTGCCTGGGTTTGCACTTAGTCCTGATGCGTCCCTCTTTGGAAATTCTTGCTGCTCCCCTGAGGCTCCGAGATGCACAGAACACCATGGCAGCTGCTGAAAAGAAAGGCAGCAGTGAGTTTGTCAAGAATCAAGAATATAGGCAGCTGACTGTGTTTGGCAAGGAGCAGCTGCTGGACTTTTGCAATTGTCTTCACTGCGCACAGAAGCCCTCTGCTCTGCTGCTTCTTTCTTCTCATCCAGGGAATTGCACACTACTGAAGCTGAGCCAGGCTATTCAGCTCTGCTGTTTTTCAGCATCTCAGCTCCCTAATGCCCTGTGGCAGCTCTCGAGGTGTTTTGCTTTTGCCAGGCTGGAATGTGCCTGCTACGACAAAGAGCTGGGCAGGAGCTGGCAGAGAGGACGGCCATCTGCCAGCTGTTTGCAGCTTGCCCAGAAAAGAGCAGTGTCCCTGGAATGTGCAGCAAATCCAATTTCTTGGCAAGTTCGGGGGAAGTGAGCACTGCTGGTACACTTTCTCCGTGAGAAATGGAGTGGAAAATCTTTTCGCTAAGATGTAGACGACCAGAGAGGCAGCATACGGAGCTCCGCAGCTGGCCGAAGGGAAGTGCCGCTTCCCGGCGTCTTTCGGCAGAAGCGGCTCTTCTAAGCGCACCGCTGCCGCTCTACTCATCCGTGCGCGAAGTAGCCGCTTCTTCGCCTCCGGCAGCCAGAGATCGCGGTAGCTCGCTAGAGACGAAGAGCGAAGCCGCAAAGAAGCGGGCTTGTGTGCGGAGCTCGCAGACTGCTGGAGGACAGTGGCTGCCACTCTCTTGGCTCTTGAATTCACTCTTGGCATGCGAATGGAAGGCGTTCCAGGACAACTTGCCTGGGTTTGCACTTAGTCCTGATGCGTCCCTCTTTGGAAATTCTTGCTGCTCCCCTGAGGCTCCGAGATGCACAGAACACCATGGCAGCTGCAGAAAAGAAAGGCAGCAGTGAGTTTGTCTAGAACAAGAACATAGGCAGCTGACTGTGTTTGGCAAGGAGCAGCTGCTGGACTTTTGCAATTGTCTTCACTGCGCACAGAAGCCCGCTGCTCTGCTGCTTCTTTCTTCTCATCCAGGGAATTGCACACTACTGAAGCTGAGCCAGGCTATTCAGCTCTGCTGTTTTTCAGCATCTCAGCTCCCCTAATGCCCTGTGGCAGCTCTCGAGGTGTTTTGCTTTTGCCAGGCTGGAATGTGCCTGCTACGACAAAGAGCTGGGCAGGAGCTGGCAGAGAGGACGGCCATCTGCCAGCAGTTTGCAGCTTGCCCAGAAAAGAGCAGTGTCCTTGGAATGTGCAGCAAATCCAATTTCTTGGCAAGTTCGGGGGAAGTGAGCACTGCTGGTACACTTTCTCCGTGAGAAATGGAGTGGAAAATCTTTTCGCTAAGATGTAGACGACCAGAGAGGCAGCATACGGAGCTCCGCAGCTGGCCGAAGGGAAGTGCCGCTTCCCGGCGTCTTTCGGCAGAAGCGGCTCTTCTAAGCGCACCGCTGCCGCTCCACTCATCCGTGCGCGAAGTAGCCGCTTCTTCGCCTCCGGCAGCCAGAGATCGCGGTAGCTCGCTAGAGACGAAGAGCGAAGCCGCAAAGAAGCGGGCTTGTGTGCGGAGCTCGCAGACTGCTGGAGGACAGTGGCTGCCACTCTTGGCTCTTGAATTCACTCTTGGCATGCGAATGGAAGGCGTTCCAGGACAACTTGCCTGGGTTTGCACTTAGTCCTGATGCGTCCCTCTTTGGAAATTCTTGCTGCTCCCCTGAGGCTCCGAGATGCACAGAACACCATGGCAGCTGCTGAAAAGAAAGGCAGCAGTGAGTTTGTCAAGAATCAAGAATATAGGCAGCTGACTGTGTTTGGCAAGGAGCAGCTGCTGGACTTTTGCAATTGTCTTCACTGCGCACAGAAGCCCGCTGCTCTGCTGCTTCTTTCTTCTCATCCAGGGAATTGCACACTACTGAAGCTGAGCCAGGCTATTCAGCTCTGCTGTTTTTCAGCATCTCAGCTCCCCTAATGCCCTGTGGCAGCTCTCGAGGTGTTTTGCTTTTGCCAGGCTGGAATGTGCCTGCTACGACAAAGAGCTGGGCAGGAGCTGGCAGAGAGGACGGCCATCTGCCAGCTGTTTGCAGCTTGCCCAGAAAAGAGCAGTGTCCCTGGAATGTGCAGCAAATCCAATTTCTTGGCAAGTTCGGGGGAAGTGAGCACTGCTGGTACACTTTCTCCGTGAGAAATGGAGTGGAAAATCTTTTCGCTAAGATGTAGACGACCAGAGAGGCAGCATACGGAGCTCCGCAGCTGGCCGAAGGGAAGTGCCGCTTCCCGGCGTCTTTCGGCAGAAGCGGCTCTTCTAAGCGCACCGCTGCCGCTCCATCATCCGTGCGCGAAGTAGCCGCTTCTTCGCCTCCGGCAGCCAGAGATCGCGGTAGCTCGCTAGAGACGAAGAGCGAAGCCGCAAAGAAGCGGGCTTGTGTGCGGAGCTCGCAGACTGCTGGAGGACAGTGGCTGCCACTCTCTTGGCTCTTGAATTCACTCTTGGCATGCGAATGGAAGGCGTTCCAGGACAACTTGCCTGGGTTTGCACTTAGTCCTGATGCGTCCCTCTTTGGAAATTCTTGCTGCTCCCCTGAGGCTCCGAGATGCACAGAACACCATGGCAGCTGCAGAAAAGAAAGGCAGCAGTGAGTTTGTCTAGAAACAAGAACATAGGCAGCTGACTGTGTTTGGCAAGGAGCAGCAGCTGGACTTTTGCAATTGCCTTCACTGCGCACAGAAGCACGCTGCTCTGCTGCTTCTTTCTTCTCATCCAGGGAATTGCACACTACTGAAGCTGAGCCAGGCTATTCAGCTCTGCTGTTTTTCAGCATCTCAGCTGCCCTAATGCCCTGTGGCAGCTCTCGAGGTGTTTTGCTTTTGCCAGGCTGGAATGTGCCTGCTACGACAAAGAGCTGGGCAGGAGCTGGCAGAGAGGACGGCCATCTGCCAGCAGTTTGCAGCTTGCCCAGAAAAGAGCAGTGTCCTTGGAATGTGCAGCAAATATAATTTCTTGGCAAGTTCGGGGGAAGTGAGCACTGCTGGTACACTTTCTCCGTGAGAAATGGAGTGGAAAATCTTTTCGCTAAGATGTAGACGACCAGAGAGGCAGCATACGGAGCTCCGCAGCTGGCCGAAGGGAAGTGCCGCTTCCCGGCGTCTTTCGGCAGAAGCGGCTCTTCTAAGCGCACCGCTGCCGCTCTACTCATCCGTGCGCGAAGTAGCCGCTTCTTCGCCTCCGGCAGCCAGAGATCGCGGTAGCTCGCTAGAGACGAAGAGCGAAGCCGCAAAGAAGCGGGCTTGTGTGCGGAGCTCGCAGACTGCTGGAGGACGGTGGCTGCCACTCTTGGCTCTTGAATTCACTCTTGGCATGCGAATGGAAGGCGTTCCAGGACAACTTGCCTGGGTTTGCACTTAGTCCTGATGCGTCCCTCTTTGGAAATTCTTGCTGCTCCCCTGAGGCTCCGAGATGCACAGAACACCATGGCAGCTGCTGAAAAGAAAGGCAGCAGTGAGTTTGTCAAGAATCAAGAATATAGGCAGCTGACTGTGTTTGGCAAGGAGCAGCTGCTGGACTTTTGCAATTGTCTTCACTGCGCACAGAAGCACGCTGCTCTGCTGCTTCTTTCTTCTCATCCAGGGAATTGCACACTACTGAAGCTGAGCCAGGCTATTCAGCTCTGCTGTTTTTCAGCATCTCAGCTCCCCTAATGCCCTGTGGCAGCTCTCGAGGTGTTTTGCTTTTGCCAGGCTGGAATGTGCCTGCTACGACAAAGAGCTGGGCAGGAGCTGGCAGAGAGGACGGCCATCTGCCAGCTGTTTGCAGCTTGCCCAGAAAAGAGCAGTGTCCCTGGAATGTGCAGCAAATCCAATTTCTTGGCAAGTTCGGGGGAGTGAGCACTGCTGGTACACTTTCTCCGTGAGAAATGGAGTGGAAAATCTTTTCGCTAAGATGTAGACGACCAGAGAGGCAGCATACGGAGCTCCGCAGCTGGCCGAAGGGAAGTGCCGCTTCCCGGCGTCTTTCGGCAGAAGCGGCTCTTCTAAGCGCACCGCTGCCGCTCCACTCATCCGTGCGCGAAGTAGCCGCTTCTTCGCCTCCGGCAGCCAGAGATCGCGGTAGCTCGCTAGAGACGAAGAGCGAAGCCGCAAAGAAGCGGGCTTGTGTGCGGAGCTCGCAGACTGCTGGAGGACGTGGCTGCCACTCTTGGCTCTTGAATTCACTCTTGGCATGCGAATGGAAGGCGTTCCAGGACAACTTGCCTGGGTTTGCACTTAGTCCTGATGCGTCCCTCTTTGGAAATTCTTGCTGCTCCCCTGAGGCTCCGAGATGCACAGAACACCATGGCAGCTGCTGAAAAGAAAGGCAGCAGTGAGTTTGTCAAGAATCAAGAATATAGGCAGCTGACTGTGTTTGGCAAGGAGCAGCTGCTGGACTTTTGCAATTGTCTTCACTGCGCACAGAAGCCGCTGCTCTGCTGCTTCTTTCTTCTCATCCAGGGAATTGCACACTACTGAAGCTGAGCCAGGCTATTCAGCTCTGCTGTTTTTCAGCATCTCAGCTGCCCTAATGCCCTGTGGCAGCTCTCGAGGTGTTTTGCTTTTGCCAGGCTGGAATGTGCCTGCTACGACAAAGAGCTGGGCAGGAGCTGGCAGAGAGGACGGCCATCTGCCAGCTGTTTGCAGCTTGCCCAGAAAAGAGCAGTGTCCCTGGAATGTGCAGCAAATCCAATTTCTTGGCAAGTTCGGGGGAAGTGAGCACTGCTGGTACACTTTCTCCGTGAGAAATGGAGTGGAAAATCTTTTCGCTAAGATGTAGACGACCAGAGAGGCAGCATACGGAGCTCCGCAGCTGGCCGAAGGGAAGTGCCGCTTCCCGGCGTCTTTCGGCAGAAGCGGCTCTTCTAAGCGCACCGCTGCCGCTCTACTCATCCGTGCGCGAAGTAGCCGCTTCTTCGCCTCCGGCAGCCAGAGATCGCGGTAGCTCGCTAGAGACGAAGAGCGAAGCCGCAAAGAAGCGGGCTTGTGTGCGGAGCTCGCAGACTGCTGGAGGACAGTGGCTGCCACTCTTGCCTCTTGAATTCACTCTTGGCATGCGAATGGAAGGCGTTCCAGGACAACTTGCCTGGGTTTGCACTTAGTCCTGATGCGTCCCTCTTTGAAATTCTTGCTGCTCCCCTGAGGCTCCGAGATGCACAGAACACCATGGCAGCTGCTGAAAAGAAAGGCAGCAGTGAGTTTGTCAAGAATCAAGAATATAGGCAGCTGACTGTGTTTGGCAAGGAGCAGCTGCTGGACTTTTGCAATTGTCTTCACTGCGCACAGAAGCCCTCTGCTCTGCTGCTTCTTTCTTCTCATCCAGGGAATTGCACACTACTGAAGCTGAGCCAGGCTATTCAGCTCTGCTGTTTTTCAGCATCTCAGCTCCCTAATGCCCTGTGGCAGCTCTCGAGGTGTTTTGCTTTTGCCAGGCTGGAATGTGCCTGCTACGACAAAGAGCTGGGCAGGAGCTGGCAGAGAGGACGGCCATCTGCCAGCTGTTTGCAGCTTGCCCAGAAAAGAGCAGTGTCCTTGGAATGTGCAGCAAATAATTTCTTGGCAAGTTCGGGGGAAGTGAGCACTGCTGGTACACTTTCTCCGTGAGAAATGGAGTGGAAAATCTTTTCGCTAAGATGTAGACGACCAGAGAGGCAGCATAATACGGAGCTCCGCAGCTGGCCGAAGGGAAGTGCCGCTTCCCGGCGTCTTTCGGCAGAAGCGGCTCTTCTAAGCGCACCGCTGCCGCTCCACTCATCCGTGCGCGAAGTAGCCGCTTCTTCGCCTCCGGCAGCCAGAGATCGCGGTAGCTCGCTAGAGACGAAGAGCGAAGCCGCAAAGAAGCGGGCTTGTGTGCGGAGCTCGCAGACTGCTGGAGGACGGTGGCTGCCACTCTTGCCTCTTGAATTCACTCTTGGCATGCGAATGGAAGGCGTTCCAGGACAACTTGCCTGGGTTTGCACTTAGTCCTGATGCGTCCCTCTTTGGAAATTCTTGCTGCTCCCCTGAGGCTCCGAGATGCACAGAACACCATGGCAGCTGCTGAAAAGAAAGGCAGCAGTGAGTTTGTCAAGAATCAAGAATATAGGCAGCTGACTGTGTTTGGCAAGGAGCAGCTGCTGGACTTTTGCAATTGTCTTCACTGCGCACAGAAGCCCTCTGCTCTGCTGCTTCTTTCTTCTCATCCAGGGAATTGCACACTACTGAAGCTGAGCCAGGCTATTCAGCTCTGCTGTTTTTCAGCATCTCAGCTCCCCTATGCCCTGTGGCAGCTCTCGAGGTGTTTTGCTTTTGCCAGGCTGGAATGTGCCTGCTACGACAAAGAGCTGGGCAGGAGCTGGCAGAGAGGACGGCCATCTGCCAGCTGTTTGCAGCTTGCCCAGAAAAGAGCAGTGTCCTGGAATGTGCAGCAAATCCAATTTCTTGGCAAGTTCGGGGGAAGTGAGCACTGCTGGTACACTTTCTCCGTGAGAAATGGAGTGGAAAATCTTTTCGCTAAGATGTAGACGACCAGAGAGGCAGCATACGGAGCTCCGCAGCTGGCCGAAGGGAAGTGCCGCTTCCCGCGTCTTTCGGCAGAAGCGGCTCTTCGGAGCGCACCGCTGCCGCTCCATTCATCCGTGCGCGAAGTAGCCGCTTCTTCGCCTCCGGCAGCCAGAGATCGCGGTAGCTCGCTAGAGACGAAGAGCGAAGCCGCAAAGAAGCGGGCTTGTGTGCGGAGCTCGCAGACTGCTGGAGGACGGTGGCTGCCACTCTCTTGGCTCTTGAATTCACTCTTGGCATGCGAATGGAAGGCGTTCCAGGACAACTTGCCTGGGTTTGCACTTAGTCCTGATGCGTCCCTCTTTGGAAATTCTTGCTGCTCCCCTGAGGCTCCGAGATGCACAGAACACCATGGCAGCTGCTGAAAAGAAAGGCAGCAGTGAGTTTGTCAAGAATCAAGAATATAGCAGCTGACTGTGTTTGGCAAGGAGCAGCTGCTGGACTTTTGCAATGTCCTTCACTGCGCACAGAAGCACCCTCTGCTCTGCTGCTTCTTTCTTCTCATCCAGGAATTGCACACTACTGAAGCTGAGCCAGGCTATTCAGCTCTGCTGTTTTTCAGCATCTCAGCTGCCCTAATGCCCTGTGGCAGCTCTCGAGGTGTTTTTGCTTTTGCCAGGCTGGAATGTGCCTGCTACGACAAAGAGCTGGGCAGGAGCTGGCGGAGAGGACGGCCATCTGCCAGCTGTTTGCAGCTTGCCCAGAAAAGAGCAGTGTCCTTGGAATGTGCAGCAAATCCAATTTCTTGGCAAGTTCGGGGAAAGTGAGCACTGCTGGTACACTTTCTCCGTGAGAAATGGAGTGGAAAATCTTTTCGCTAAGATGTAGACGACCAGAGAGGCAGCATACGGAGCTCCGCAGCTGGCCGAAGGGAAGTGCCGCCGCTTCCCGGCGTCTTTCGGCAGAAGCGGCTCTTCTAAGCGCACCGCTGCCGCTCTACTCATCCGTGCGCGAAGTAGCCGCTTCTTCGCCTCCGGCAGCCAGAGATCGCGGTAGCTCGCTAGAGACGAAGAGCGAAGCCGCAAAGAAGCGGGCTTGTGTGCGGAGCTCGCAGACTGCTGGAGGACACGGCTATTCAGAGCTATTCACTTCTGCTCTTTTCAGCATCTCAGCTCCCCTAATGCCATGTGGCAGCTCTTCGAGGTGTTTGCTTTTGCAGGCTGGGAAGTGCCTGCTACGACAGAAGAGCTGGGCAGGAGCTGGCAGAGAGGACGGCCATCTGCCAGCTGTTTGCAGCTTGCAGAAAAGAGCAGTGTCCCTGGAATGTGCAGCAAATCCAATTTCTTGGCAAGTTCGGGGGAAGTGAGCACTGCTGGTACACTTTCTCCGTGAGAAATGGAGTGGAAATCCTTTTCGCTAAGATGTAGACGACCAGAGAGGCAGCATACGGAGCTCCGCAGCTGGCCGAAGGGAAGTGCCGCTTCCCGGCGTCTTTCGGCAGAAGCGGCTCTTCTAAGCGCAACCGCTGCCGCTCCATTCATCCGTGCGCGAAGAGCCGCTTCTTCGCCTCCGGCAGCCAGAGATCGCGGTGCTCGCTAGAGACGAAGAGCGAAGCCGCAAAGAAGCGGGCTTGTGTGTGCGGAGCTCGCAGACTGCTGGAGGACAGTGGCTGCACTCTCTTGCTCTTGAATTCACTCTTGGCATGCGAATGGAAGGCGTTCCAGGCAACTTGCCTGGGTTTGCACTTAGTCCTGATGCGTCCCCTCTTTGGAAATTCTTGCTGCTCCCCTGAGGCTCCGAGATGCACAGAACACCATGGCGCTGCTGAAAAGAAGGCAGCAGTGAGTTTGTCAAGAATCAAGAATATAGGCAGCTGACTGTGTTTGGCAAGGAGCAGCTGCTGGACTTTTGCAATTGTCTTCACTGCGCACAGAAGCCCTCTGCTCTGCTGCTTCTTTCTTCTCATCCAGGGAATTGCACACTACTGAAGCTGAGCCGGCTATTCAGCTCTGCTGTTTTTCAGCATCTCAGCTCCCTAATGCCCTGTGGCAGCTCTCGAGGTGTTTTGCTTTTGCCAGGCTGGAATGTGCCTGCTACGACAAAGAGCTGGGCAGGAGCTGGCGGAGAGGACGGCCATCTGCCAGCAGTTTGCAGCTTGCCCAGAAAAGAGCAGTGTCCTTGAATGTGCAGCAATATAATTTCTTGGCAAGTTCGGGGGAAGTGAGCACTGCTGGTACACTTTCTCCGTGAGAAATGGAGTGGAAAATCTTGCTAAGATGTAGACGACCAGAGAGGCAGCATACGGACTCCGCAGCTGGCCGAAGGAGTGCCGCTTCCCGGCGTCTTGGCAAAGCGCTCTTCTAAGGCGCACCGCTGCCTCTCGACTCATCCGTGCGCGAAGTAGCCGCTTCTTCGCCTCCGGCAGCCAGAGATCGCGGCAGCTCGCTAGAGACGAGAGCGAAGCCGCAAAGAAGCGGGCTTGTGTGCGGAGCTCGCAGACTGCTGGAGGACGGCTGCAAGCTATTCAGCTCTTGCTGCTTTTTCAGCAATCTCAGCTCCCCTAATGCCCTGTGGCAGCTCTCAGAGGTGTTTTTCTTTTTGCCAGGCTGGAATGTGCTGCTACGACAAAAAAAGAAGCTGGGCAAGAGCTGGCAGAGAGGACGGCCATCTGCCCCCTGTTTGCAGCTTGCCCCAGAAAAGAGCAGTGTCCTTGGAATGTGCAGCAAATCCAATTTCTTGGCAAGTTCGGGGGAAGTGAGCACTGCTGGTACACTTTCTCCGTGAGAAATGGAGTGGAAAATCTTTTCGCTAAGATGTAGACGACCAGAGAGGCAGCATACGGAGCTCCGCAGCTGGCCGAAGGGAAGTGCCGCTTCCCGGCGTCTTTCGGCAGAAGCGGCTCTTCTAAGCGCACCGCTGCCGCTCTATTCATCCGTGCGCGAAGTAGCCGCTTCTTCGCCTCCGGCAGCCAGAGATCGCGGTAGCTCGCTAGAGACGAAGAGCGAAGCCGCAAAGAAGCGGGCTTGTGTGCGGAGCTCGCAGACTGCTGGAGGACGGTGGCTGCCACTCTTTGGCTCTTGAATTCACTCTTGGCATGCGAATGGAAGGCGTTCCAGGACAACTTGCCTGGGTTTGCACTTAGTCCTGATGCGTCCCTCTTTGGAAATTCTTGCTGCTCCCCTGAGGCTCCGAGATGCACAGAACACCATGGCAGCTGCTGAAAAGAAAGGCAGCAGTGAGTTTGTCAAGAATTAGAATATAGGCAGCTGACTGTGTTTGGCAAGGAGCAGCTGCTGGACTTTTGCAATTGTCTTCACTGCGCACAGAAGCCCTCTGCTCTGCTGCTTCTTTCTTCTCATCCAGGGAATTGCACACTACTGAAGCTGAGCCAGGCTATTCAGCTCTGCTGTTTTTCAGCATCTCAGCTCCCTAATGCCCTGTGGCAGCTCTCGAGGTGTTTTGCTTTTGCCAGGCTGGAATGTGCCTGCTACGACAAAGAGCTGGGCAGGAGCTGGCAGAGAGGACGGCCATCTGCCAGCAGTTTGCAGCTTGCCCAGAAAAGAGCAGTGTCCTTGGAATGTGCAGCAAATAATTTCTTGGCAAGTTCGGGGAAGTGAGCACTGCTGGTACACTTTCTCCGTGAGAAATGGAGTGGAAAATCTTTTCGCTAAGATGTAGACGACGAGAGGCAGCATACGGAGCTCCGCAGCTGGCTGAAGGGAAGTGCCGCTTCCCGGCGTCTTTCGGCAGAAGCGGCTCTTCTAAGCGCACCGCTGCCGCTCTGTCATCCGTGCGCGAAGTAGCCGCTTCTTCGCCTCGGCAGCCAGAGTCTCGGGTAGCTCGCTAGAGACGAAGAGCGAAGCCGCAAAGAAGCGGGCTTGTGTGCGGAGCTCGCAGACTGCTGGAGGACGGCTAGTCATAGCTATTCAGCTCTGCTGCTTTTTCAGCATCTCAGCTCCCCTAATGCCCTGTGGCAGCTCTCGAGGTGTTTTGCTTTTGCCAGGCTGGAATGTGCCTGCTACGACAAAGAGCTGGGCAGGAGCTGGCAGAGAGGACGGCCATCTGCCAGCTGTTTGCAGCTTGCCCAGAAAAGAGCAGTGTCCCTGGAATGTGCAGCAAATCCAATTTCTTGGCAAGTTCGGGGGAAGTGAGCACTGCTGGTACACTTTCTCCGTGAGAAATGGAGTGGAAAATCTTTTCGCTAAGATGTAGACGACCAGAGAGGCAGCATACGGAGCTCCGCAGCTGGCCGAAGGGAAGTGCCGCTTCCCGGCGTCTTTCGGCAGAAGCGGCTCTTCTAAGCGCACCGCTGCCGCTCTACTCATCCGTGCGCGAAGTAGCCGCTTCTTCGCCTCCGGCAGCCAGAGATCGCGGTAGCTCGCTAGAGACGAAGAGCGAAGCCGCAAAGAAGCGGGCTTGTGTGCGGAGCTCGCAGACTGCTGGAGGACGGTGGCTGCCACTCTCTTGGCTCTTGAATTCACTCTTGGCATGCGAATGGAAGGCGTTCCAGGACAACTTGCCTGGGTTTGCACTTAGTCCTGATGCGTCCCTCTTTGGAAATTCTTGCTGCTCCCCTGAGGCTCCGAGATGCACAGAACACCATGGCAGCTGCTGAAAAGAAAGGCAGCAGTGAGTTTGTCAAGAATCAAGAATATAGGCAGCTGACTGTGTTTGGCAAGGAGCAGCTGCTGGACTTTTGCAATTGTCCTCACTGCGCACAGAAGCCCTCTGCTCTGCTGCTTCTTTCTTCTCATCCAGGGAATTGCACACTACTGAAGCTGAGCCAGGCTATTCAGCTCTGCTGTTTTTCAGCATCTCAGCTCCCCTAATGCCCTGTGGCAGCTCTCGAGGTGTTTTGCTTTTGCCAGGCTGGAATGTGCCTGCTACGACAAAAGAGCTGGGCAGGAGCTGGCAGAGAGGACGGCCATCTGCCAGCTGTTTGCAGCTTGCCCAGAAAAGAGCAGTGTCCCTGGAATGTGCAGCAAATCCAATTTCTTGGCAAGTTCGGGGGAAGTGAGCACTGCTGGTACACTTTCTCCGTGAGAAATGGAGTGGAAAATCTTTTCGCTAAGATGTAGACGACCAGAGAGGCAGAATACGGAGCTCCGCAGCTGGCCGAAGGGAAGTGCCGCTTCCCGGCGTCTTTCGGCAGAAGCGGCTCTTCTAAGCGCACCGCTGCCGCTCCACTCATCCGTGCGCGAAGTAGCCGCTTCTTCGCCTCCGGCAGCCAGAGATCGCGGTAGCTCGCTAGAGACGAAGAGCGAAGCCGCAAAGAAGCGGGCTTGTGTGCGGAGCTCGCAGACTGCTGGAGGACGGTGGCTGCCACTCTTGGCTCTTGAATTCACTCTTGGCATGCGAATGGAAGGCGTTCCAGGACAACTTGCCTGGGTTTGCACTTAGTCCTGATGCGTCCCTCTTTGGAAATTCTTGCTGCTCCCCCGAGGCTCCGAGATGCACAGAACACCATGGCAGCTGCTGAAAAGAAAGGCAGCAGTGAGTTTGTCAAGAATCAAGAATATAGGCAGCTGACTGTGTTTGGCAAGGAGCAGCTGCTGGACTTTTGCAATTGTCTTCACTGCGCACAGAAGCACTCTGCTCTGCTGCTTCTTTCTTCTCATCCAGGGAATTGCACACTACTGAAGCTGAGCCAGGCTATTCAGCTCTGCTGTTTTTCAGCATCTCAGCTGCCCCTAATGCCCTGTGGCAGCTCTCGAGGTGTTTTGCTTTTGCCAGGCTGGAATGTGCCTGCTACGACAAAGAGCTGGGCAGGAGCTGGCAGAGAGGACGGCCATCTGCCAGCTGTTTGCAGCTTGCCCAGAAAAGAGCAGTGTCCTTGGAATGTGCAGCAAATCCAATTTCTTGGCAAGTTCGGGGAAGTGAGCACTGCTGGTACACTTTCTCCGTGAGAAATGGAGTGGAAAATCTTTTCGCTAAGATGTAGACGACCAGAGAGGCAGCATACGGAGCTCCGCAGCTGGCCGAAGGGAAGTGCCGCTTCCCGGCGTCTTTCGGCAGAAGCGGCTCTTCTAAGCGCACCGCTGCCGCTCCATACTCATCCGTGCGCGAAGTAGCCGCTTCTTCGCCTCCGGCAGCCAGAGATCGCGGTAGCTCGCTAGAGACGAAGAGCGAAGCCGCAAAGAAGCGGGCTTGTGTGCGGAGCTCGCAGACTGCTGGAGGACGTGGCTGCCACTCTTTGGCTCTTGAATTCACTCTTGGCATGCGAATGGAAGGCGTTCCAGGACAACTTGCCTGGGTTTGCACTTAGTCCTGATGCGTCCCTCTTTGGAAATTCTTGCTGCTCCCCTGAGGCTCCGAGATGCACAGAACACCATGGCAGCTGCTGAAAAGAAAGGCAGCAGTGAGTTTGTCTAGAAACAAGAACATAGGCAGCTGACTGTGTTTGGCAAGGAGCAGCTGCTGGACTTTTGCAATTGCCTTCACTGCGCACAGAAGCACGCTGCTCTGCTGCTTCTTTCTTCTCATCCAGGGAATTGCACACTACTGAAGCTGAGCCAGGCTATTCAGCTCTGCTGTTTTTCAGCATCTCAGCTCCCCTAATGCCCTGTGGCAGCTCTCGAGGTGTTTTGCTTTTGCCAGGCTGGAATGTGCCTGCTACGACAAAGAGCTGGGCAGGAGCTGGCAGAGAGGACGGCCATCTGCCAGCTGTTTGCAGCTTGCCCAGAAAAGAGCAGTGTCCTGGAATGTGCAGCAAATCCAATTTCTTGGCAAGTTCGGGGGAAGTGAGCACTGCTGGTACACTTTCTCCGTGAGAAATGGAGTGGAAAATCTTTTCGCTAAGATGTAGACGACCAGAGAGGCAGCATACGGAGCTCCGCAGCTGGCCGAAGGGAAGTGCCGCTTCCCGGCGTCTTTCGGCAGAAGCGGCTCTTCTAAGCGCACCGCTGCCGCTCTACTCATCCGTGCGCGAAGTAGCCGCTTCTTCGCCTCCGGCAGCCAGAGATCGCGGTAGCTCGCTAGAGACGAAGAGCGAAGCCGCAAAGAAGCGGGCTTGTGTGCGGAGCTCGCAGACTGCTGGAGGACAGTGGCTGCCACTCTTGGCTCTTGAATTCACTCTTGGCATGCGAATGGAAGGCGTTCCAGGACAACTTGCCTGGGTTTGCACTTAGTCCTGATGCGTCCCTCTTTGGAAATTCTTGCTGCTCCCCTGAGGCTCCGAGATGCACAGAACACCATGGCAGCTGCTGAAAAGAAAGGCAGCAGTGAGTTTGTCAAGAATCAAGAATATAGGCAGCTGACTGTGTTTGGCAAGGAGCAGCTGCTGGACTTTTGCAATTGCCTTCACTGCGCACAGAAGCCCTCTGCTCTGCTGCTTCTTTCTTCTCATCCAGGAATTGCACACTACTGAAGCTGAGCCAGGCTATTCAGCTCTGCTGTTTTTCAGCATCTCAGCTCCCCTAATGCCCTGTGGCAGCTCTCGAGGTGTTTTGCTTTTGCCAGGCTGGAATGTGCCTGCTACGACAAAGAGCTGGGCAGGAGCTGGCAGAGAGGACGGCCATCTGCCAGCTGTTTGCAGCTTGCCCAGAAAAGAGCAGTGTCCTTGGAATGTGCAGCAAATCCAATTTCTTGGCAAGTTCGGGGGAAGTGAGCACTGCTGGTACACTTTCTCCGTGAGAAATGGAGTGGAAAATCTTTTCGCTAAGATGTAGACGACCAGAGAGGCAGCATACGGAGCTCCGCAGCTGGCCGAAGGGAAGTGCCGCTTCCCGGCGTCTTTCGGCAGAAGCGGCTCTTCTAAGCGCACCGCTGCCGCTCTACTCATCCGTGCGCGAAGTAGCCGCTTCTTCGCCTCCGGCAGCCAGAGATCGCGGTAGCTCGCTAGAGACGAAGAGCGAAGCCGCAAAGAAGCGGGCTTGTGTGCGGAGCTCGCAGACTGCTGGAGGACAGTGGCTGCCACTCTTGGCTCTTGAATTCACTCTTGGCATGCGAATGGAAGGCGTTCCAGGACAACTTGCCTGGGTTTGCACTTAGTCCTGATGCGTCCCTCTTTGGAAATTCTTGCTGCTCCCCTGAGGCTCCGAGATGCACAGAACACCATGGCAGCTGCTGAAAAGAAAGGCAGCAGTGAGTTTGTCAAGAATCAAGAATATAGGCAGCTGACTGTGTTTGGCAAGGAGCAGCTGCTGGACTTTTGCAATTGTCTTCACTGCGCACAGAAGCCCTCTGCTCTGCTGCTTCTTTCTTCTCATCCAGAATTGCACACTACTGAAGCTGAGCCAGGCTATTCAGCTCTGCTGTTTTTCAGCATCTCAGCTCCCTAATGCCCTGTGGCAGCTCTCGAGGTGTTTTGCTTTTGCCAGGCTGGAATGTGCCTGCTACGACAAAGAGCTGGGCAGGAGCTGGCAGAGAGGACGGCCATCTGCCAGCTGTTTGCAGCTTGCCCAGAAAAGAGCAGTGTCCCTGGAATGTGCAGCAAATAATTTCTTGGCAAGTTCGGGGAAGTGAGCACTGCTGGTACACTTTCTCCGTGAGAAATGGAGTGGAAAATCTTTTCGCTAAGATGTAGACGACCAGAGAGGCAGCATACGGAGCTCCGCAGCTGGCCGAAGGGAAGTGCCGCTTCCCGGCGTCTTTCGGCAGAAGCGGCTCTTCTAAGCGCACCGCTGCCGCTCTACTCATCCGTGCGCGAAGTAGCCGCTTCTTCGCCTCCGGCAGCCAGAGATCGCGGTAGCTCGCTAGAGACGAAGAGCGAAGCCGCAAAGAAGCGGGCTTGTGTGCGGAGCTCGCAGACTGCTGGAGGACAGTGGCTGCCACTCTTGGCTCTTGAATTCACTCTTGGCATGCGAATGGAAGGCGTTCCAGGACAACTTGCCTGGGTTTGCACTTAGTCCTGATGCGTCCCTCTTTGGAAATTCTTGCTGCTCCCCTGAGGCTCCGAGATGCACAGAACACCATGGCAGCTGCTGAAAAGAAAGGCAGCAGTGAGTTTGTCAAGAATCAAGAATATAGGCAGCTGACTGTGTTTGGCAAGGAGCAGCTGCTGGACTTTTGCAATTGTCTTCACTGCGCACAGAAGCCCTCTGCTCTGCTGCTTCTTTCTTCTCATCCAGGGAATTGCACACTACTGAAGCTGAGCCAGGCTATTCAGCTCTGCTGTTTTTCAGCATCTCAGCTCCCTAATGCCCTGTGGCAGCTCTCGAGGTGTTTTGCTTTTGCCAGGCTGGAATGTGCCTGCTACGACAAAGAGCTGGGCAGGAGCTGGCGAGAGGACGGCCATCTGCCAGCTGTTTGCAGCTTGCCCAGAAAAGAGCAGTGTCCCTGGAATGTGCAGCAAATCCAATTTCTTGGCAAGTTCGGGGGAAGTGAGCACTGCTGGTACACTTTCTCCGTGAGAAATGGAGTGGAAAATCTTTTCGCTAAGATGTAGACGACCAGAGAGGCAGCATACGGAGCTCCGCAGCTGGCCGAAGGGAAGTGCCGCTTCCCGGCGTCTTTCGGCAGAAGCGGCTCTTCTAAGCGCACCGCTGCCGCTCTACTCATCCGTGCGCGAAGTAGCCGCTTCTTCGCCTCCGGCAGCCAGAGATCGCGGTAGCTCGCTAGAGACGAAGAGCGAAGCCGCAAAGAAGCGGGCTTGTGTGCGGAGCTCGCAGACTGCTGGAGGACGGTGGCTGCCACTCTTGGCTCTTGAATTCACTCTTGGCATGCGAATGGAAGGCGTTCCAGGACAACTTGCCTGGGTTTGCACTTAGTCCTGATGCGTCCCTCTTTGGAAATTCTTGCTGCTCCCCTGAGGCTCCGAGATGCACAGAACACCATGGCAGCTGCTGAAAAGAAGGCAGCAGTGAGTTTGTCAAGAATCAAGAATATAGGCAGCTGACTGTGTTTGGCAAGGAGCAGCTGCTGGACTTTTGCAATTGTCTTCACTGCGCACAGAAGCCCTCTGCTCTGCTGCTTCTTTCTTCTCATCCAGGGAATTGCACACTACTGAAGCTGAGCCAGGCTATTCAGCTCTGCTGTTTTTTCAGCATCTCAGCTCCCCTAATGCCCTGTGGCAGCTCTCGAGGTGTTTTGCTTTTGCCAGGCTGGAATGTGCCTGCTACGACAAAGAGCTGGGCAGGAGCTGGCAGAGAGGACGGCCATCTGCCAGCTGTTTGCAGCTTGCCCAGAAAAGAGCAGTGTCCCTGGAATGTGCAGCAAATCCAATTTCTTGGCAAGTTCGGGGAAGTGAGCACTGCTGGTACACTTTCTCCGTGAGAAATGGAGTGGAAAATCTTTTCGCTAAGATGTAGACGACCAGAGAGGCAGCATACGGAGCTCCGCAGCTGGCCGAAGGGAAGTGCCGCTTCCCGGCGTCTTTCGGCAGAAGCGGCTCTTCTAAGCGCACCGCTGCCGCTCCATTCATCCGTGCGCGAAAAGCCGCTTCTTCGCCTCCGGCAGCCAGAGATCGCGGTAGCTCGCTAGAGACGAAGAGCGAAGCCGCAAAGAAGCGGGCTTGTGTGCGGAGCTCGCAGACTGCTGGAGGACGGTGGCTGCCACTCTCTTGGCTCTTGAATTCACTCTTGGCATGCGAATGGAAGGCGTTCCAGGACAACTTGCCTGGGTTTGCACTTAGTCCTGATGCGTCCCTCTTTGGAAATTCTTGCTGCTCCCCCGAGGCTCCGAGATGCACAGAACACCATGGCAGCTGCTGAAAAGAAAGGCAGCAGTGAGTTTGTAAAATCAAGAACATAGGCAGCTGACTGTGTTTGGCAAGGAGCAGCTGCTGGACTTTTGCAATTGTCTTCACTGCGCACAGAAGCCCGCTGCTCTGCTGCTTCTTTCTTCTCATCCAGGGAATTGCACACTACTGAAGCTGAGCCAGGCTATTCAGCTCTGCTGTTTTTCAGCATCTCAGCTCCCCTAATGCCCTGTGGCAGCTCTCGAGGTGTTTTGCTTTTGCCAGGCTGGAATGTGCCTGCTACGACAAAGAGCTGGGCAGGAGCTGGCAGAGAGGACGGCCATCTGCCAGCAGTTTGCAGCTTGCCCAGAAAAGAGCAGTGTCCCTTGGAATGTGCAGCAAATATAATTTCTTGGCAAGTTCGGGGGAAGTGAGCACTGCTGGTACACTTTCTCCGTGAGAAATGGAGTGGAAAATCTTTTCGCTAAGATGTAGACGACCAGAGAGGCAGCATACGGAGCTCCGCAGCTGGCCGAAGGGAAGTGCCGCTTCCCGGCGTCTTTCGGCAGAAGCGGCTCTTCTAAGCGCACCGCTGCCGCTCTACTCATCCGTGCGCGAAGTAGCCGCTTCTTCGCCTCCGGCAGCCAGAGATCGCGGTAGCTCGCTAGAGACGAAGAGCGAAGCCGCAAAGAAGCGGGCTTGTGTGCGGAGCTCGCAGACTGCTGGAGGACAGTGGCTGCCACTCTTGGCTCTTGAATTCACTCTTGGCATGCGAATGGAAGGCGTTCCAGGACAACTTGCCTGGGTTTGCACTTAGTCCTGATGCGTCCCTCTTTGGAAATTCTTGCTGCTCCCCTGAGGCTCCGAGATGCACAGAACACCATGGCAGCTGCTGAAAGAAAGGCAGCAGTGAGTTTGTCTAGAAACAAGAATATAGGCAGCTGACTGTGTTTGGCAAGGAGCAGCTGCTGGACTTTTGCAATTGTCTTCACTGCGCACAGAAGCACGCTGCTCTGCTGCTTCTTTCTTCTCATCCAGGGAATTGCACACTACTGAAGCTGAGCCAGGCTATTCAGCTCTGCTGTTTTTCAGCATCTCAGCTGCCCCTAATGCCCTGTGGCAGCTCTCGAGGTGTTTTGCTTTTGCCAGGCTGGAATGTGCCTGCTACGACAAAGAGCTGGGCAGGAGCTGGCAGAGAGGACGCCATCTGCCAGCTGTTTGCAGCTTGCCCAGAAAAGAGCAGTGTCCCTGGAATGTGCAGCAAATCCAATTTCTTGGCAAGTTCGGGGAAGTGAGCACTGCTGGTACACTTTCTCCGTGAGAAATGGAGTGGAAAATCTTTTCGCTAAGATGTAGACGACCAGAGAGGCAGCATACGGAGCTCCGCAGCTGGCCGAAGGGAAGTGCCGCTTCCCGGCGTCTTTCGGCAGAAGCGGCTCTTCTAAGCGCACCGCTGCCGCTCTACTCATCCGTGCGCGAAGTAGCCGCTTCTTCGCCTCCGGCAGCCAGAGATCGCGGCAGCTCGCTAGAGACGAAGAGCGAAGCCGCAAAGAAGCGGGCTTGTGTGCGGAGCTCGCAGACTGCTGGAGGACAGTGGCTGCCACTCTTGGCTCTTGAATTCACTCTTGGCATGCGAATGGAAGGCGTTCCAGGACAACTTGCCTGGGTTTGCACTTAGTCCTGATGCGTCCCTCTTTGGAAATTCTTGCTGCTCCCCTGAGGCTCCGAGATGCACAGAACACCATGGCAGCTGCTGAAAAGAAAGGCAGCAGTGAGTTTGTCAGAATCAAGAATATAGGCAGCTGACTGTGTTTGGCAAGGAGCAGCTGCTGGACTTTTGCAATTGTCTTCACTGCGCACAGAAGCCCTCTGCTCTGCTGCTTCTTTTCTTCTCATCCAGGGAATTGCACACTACTGAAGCTGAGCCAGGCTATTCAGCTCTGCTGTTTTTCAGCATCTCAGCTGCCCCTAATGCCCTGTGGCAGCTCTCGAGGTGTTTTGCTTTTGCCAGGCTGGAATGTGCCTGCTACGACAAAGAGCTGGGCAGGAGCTGGCGAGAGGACGGCCATCTGCCAGCTGTTTGCAGCTTGCCCAGAAAAGAGCAGTGTCCTGGAATGTGCAGCAAATCCAATTTCTTGCAAGTTCGGGGGAAGTGAGCACTGCTGGTACACTTTCTCTCGTGAGAAATGGAGTGGAAAATCTTTTCGCTAAGATGTAGACGACCAGAGAGGCAGCATACGGAGCTCCGCAGCTGGCCGAAGGGAAGTGCCGCTTCCCGGCGTCTTTCGGCAGAAGCGGCTCTTCTAAGCGCACCGCTGCCGCTCTACTCATCCGTGCGCGAAGTAGCCGCTTCTTCGCCTCCGGCAGCCAGAGATCGCGGCAGCTCGCTAGAGACGAAGAGCGAAGCCGCAAAGAAGCGGGCTTGTGTGCGGAGCTCGCAGACTGCTGGAGGACAGTGGCTGCCACTCTTGGCTCTTGAATTCACTCTTGGCATGCGAATGGAAGGCGTTCCAGGACAACTTGCCTGGGTTTGCACTTAGTCCTGATGCGTCCCTCTTTGGAAATTCTTGCTGCTCCCCCCTGAGGCTCCGAGATGCACAGAACACCATGGCAGCTGCTGAAAAGAAAGGCAGCAGTGAGTTTGTCAAGAATCAAGAATATAGGCAGCTGACTGTGTTTGGCAAGAGGCAGCTGCTGGACTTTTGCAATTGTCTTCACTGCGCACAAGAAGCCCTCTGCTCTGCTGCTTCTTTCTTCTCATCCAGGAATTGCACACTACTGAAGCTGAGCCAGGCTATTCAGCTCTGCTGTTTTTCAGCATCTCAGCTGCCCTAATGCCCTGTGGCAGCTCTCGAGTGTTTTGCTTTTGCCAGGCTGGAATGTGCCTGCTACGACAAAGAGCTGGGCAGGAGCTGGCAGAGAGGACGGCCATCTGCCAGCTGTTTGCAGCTTGCCCAGAAAAGAGCAGTGTCCCCTGGAATGTGCAGCAAATCCAATTTCTTGGCAAGTTCGGGGGGGGGAAGTGAGCACTGCTGGTACACTTTCTCCGTGAGAAATGGAGTGGAAAATCTTTTCGCTAAGATGTCAGACGACCAGAGAGGCAGCATACGGAGCTCCGCAGCTGGCCGAAGGGAAGTGCCGCTTCCCGGCGTCTTTCGGCAGAAGCGGCTCTTCTAAGCGCACCGCTGCCGCTCCTACTCATCGTGCGCGAGAAGTAGCCGCTTCTTCGCCTCCGGCAGCCAGAGATCGCGGTAGCTCGCTAGAGACGAAGAGCGAAGCCGCAAAGAAGCGGGCTTGTGTGCGGAGCTCGCAGACTGCTGGAGGACGGCTACAGAGCTATTGCTCTGCTGCTTTTCAGCATCTCAGCTCCCCTAAGCCCTGTGGCAGCTCTCGAGGTGTTTTGCTTGCCAGCTGGATGTGCCTGCTACGACAAAGAGCTGGGCAGAGCTGGCAGAGAGGACGGCCATCTGCCAGCTGTTTGCAGCTGCCAGAAAAGAGCAGTTCCATGGAATGTGCAGCAAATCCAATTCTTGGCAAGTTCGGGGGGAAGTGAGCACTGCTTGTACACTTTCCGTGAGAAATGGAGTGGAAATTCTTTTCGCTAAGATGTAGACGACCAGAGAGGCAGCATACGGAGCTCCGCAGCTGGCCGAAGGGAAGAATGCAAGTGCCGTTCCGGCGTCTTTCGGCAGAAGCGGCTCTTCTAAGCGCACCGCTGCCGCTCCACTCATCCGTGCGCGAAGAAGCCGCTTCTTCGCCTCCGGCAGCCAGAGATCGCGGTAGCTCGCTAGAGACGAAGAGCGAAGCCGCAAAGAAGCGGGCTTGTGTGCGGAGCTCGCAGACTGCTGGAGGACGGTGGCTGCCACTCTCTTGGCTCTTGAATTCACTCTTGGCATGCGAATGGAAGGCGTTCCAGGACAACTTGCCTGGGTTTGCACTTAGTCCTGATGCGTCCCTCTTTGGAAATTCTTGCTGCTCCCCTGAGGCTCCGAGATGCACAGAACACCATGGCAGCTGCTGAAAGAAAGGCAGCAGTGAGTTTGTCAAGAATCAAGAATATAGGCAGCTGACTGTGTTTGGCAAGGAGCAGCTGCTGGACTTTTGCAATTGTCTTCACTGCGCACAGAAGCCACGCTGCTCTGCTGCTTCTTTCTTCTCATCCAGGGAATTGCACACTACTGAAGCTGAGCCAGGCTATTCAGCTCTGCTGTTTTTCAGCATCTCAGCTCCCTAATGCCCTGTGGCAGCTCTCGAGGTGTTTTGCTTTTGCCAGGCTGGAATGTGCCCTACGACAAAGAGCTGGGCAGGAGCTGGCGGAGAGGACGGCCATCTGCCAGCAGTTTGCAGCTTGCCCAGAAAAGAGCAGTGTCCTTGGAATGTGCAGCAAATATAATTTCTTGGCAAGTTCGGGGGAAGTGAGCACTGCTGGTACACTTTCTCCGTGAGAAATGGAGTGGAAAATCTTTTCGCTAAGATGTAGACGACCAGAGAGGCAGCATACGGAGCTCCGCAGCTGGCTGAAGGGAAGTGCCGCTTCCCGGCGTCTTTCGGCAGAAGCGGCTCTTCTAAGCGCACCGCTGCCGCTCTACTCATCCGTGCGCGAAGTAGCCGCTTCTTCGCTCCGGCAGCCAGAGATCGCGGTAGCCGCTAGAGACGAAGAGCGAAGCCGCAAAGAAGCGGGCTTGTGTGCGGAGCTCGCAGACTGCTGGAGACGCTATTCAGAGCTATTCAGCTCTGCTGCTTTTCAGCATCTCAGCTCCCCTAATGCCCTGTGGCAGCTCTCGAGGTGTTTTGCTTTTGCCAGGCTGGAATGTGCCTGCTACGACAAAGAGCTGGCAGGAGCTGGCAGAGAGGACGGCCATCTGCCAGCTGTTTGCAGCTTGCCCAGAAAAGAGCAGTGTCCCTGGAATGTGCAGCAAATCCAATTTCTTGGCAAGTTCGGGGAAGTGAGCACTGCTGGTACACTTTCTCCGTGAGAAATGGAGTGGAAAATCTTTTCGCTAAGATGTAGACGACCAGAGAGGCAGCATACGGAGCTCCGCAGCTGGCCGAAGGGAAGTGCCGCTTCCCGGCGTCTTTCGGCAGAAGCGGCTCTTCTAAGCGCACCGCTGCCGCTCCACTCATCCGTGCGCGAAGTAGCCGCTTCTTCGCCTCCGGCAGCCAGAGATCGCGGTAGCTCGCTAGAGACGAAGAGCGAAGCCGCAAAGAAGCGGGCTTGTGTGCGGAGCTCGCAGACTGCTGGAGGACGGTGGCTGCCACTCTCTTGGCTCTTGAATTCACTCTTGGCATGCGAATGGAAGGCGTTCCAGGACAACTTGCCTGGGTTTGCACTTAGTCCTGATGCGTCCCTCTTTGGAAATTCTTGCTGCTCCCCCGAGGCTCCGAGATGCACAGAACACCATGGCAGCTGCAGAAAAGAAAGGCAGCAGTGAGTTTGTCTAGAAACAAGAACATAGGCAGCTGACTGTGTTTGGCAAGGAGCAGCAGCTGGACTTTTGCAATTGCCTTCACTGCGCACAGAAGCACGCTGCTCTGCTGCTTCTTTCTTCTCATCCAGGGAATTGCACACTACTGAAGCTGAGCCAGGCTATTCAGCTCTGCTGTTTTTCAGCATCTCAGCTCCCTAATGCCCTGTGGCAGCTCTCGAGGTGTTTTGCTTTTGCCAGGCTGGAATGTGCCTGCTACGACAAAGAGCTGGGCAGGAGCTGGCAGAGAGGACGGCCATCTGCCAGCTGTTTGCAGCTTGCCCAGAAAAGAGCAGTGTCCCTGGAATGTGCAGCAAATCCAATTTCTTGGCAAGTTCGGGGGAAGTGAGCACTGCTGGTACACTTTCTCCGTGAGAAATGGAGTGGAAAATCTTTTCGCTAAGATGTAGACGACCAGAGAGGCAGAATACGGAGCTCCGCAGCTGGCCGAAGGGAAGTGCCGCTTCCCGGCGTCTTTCGGCAGAAGCGGCTCTTCTAAGCGCACCGCTGCCGCTCCACTCATCCGTGCGCGAAGTAGCCGCTTCTTCGCCTCCGGCAGCCAGAGATCGCGGTAGCTCGCTAGAGACGAAGAGCGAAGCCGCAAAGAAGCGGGCTTGTGTGCGGAGCTCGCAGACTGCTGGAGGACAGTGGCTGCCACTCTTGGCTCTTGAATTCACTCTGGCATGCGAATGGAAGGCGTTCCAGGACAACTTGCCTGGGTTTGCACTTAGTCCTGATGCGTCCCTCTTTGGAAATTCTTGCTGCTCCCCTGAGGCTCCGAGATGCACAGAACACCATGGCAGCTGCTGAAAAGAAAGGCAGCAGTGAGTTTGTCAAGAATCAAGAATATAGGCAGCTGACTGTGTTTGGCAAGGAGCAGCTGCTGGACTTTTGCAATTGTCTTCACTGCGCACAGAAGCCCTCTGCTCTGCTGCTTCTTTCTTCTCATCCAGGGAATTGCACACTACTGAAGCTGAGCCAGGCTATTCAGCTCTGCTGTTTTTCAGCATCTCAGCTCCCCTAATGCCCTGTGGCAGCTCTCGAGGTGTTTTGCTTTTGCCAGGCTGGAATGTGCCTGCTACGACAAAGAGCTGGGCAGGAGCTGGCAGAGAGGACGGCCATCTGCCAGCTGTTTGCAGCTTGCCCAGAAAAGAGCAGTGTCCCTGGAATGTGCAGCAAATCCAATTTCTTGGCAAGTTCGGGGGAAGTGAGCACTGCTGGTACACTTTCTCCGTGAGAAATGGAGTGGAAAATCTTTTCGCTAAGATGTAGACGACCAGAGAGGCAGAATACGGAGCTCCGCAGCTGGCCGAAGGGAAGTGCCGCTTCCCGGCGTCTTTCGGCAGAAGCGGCTCTTCTAAGCGCACCGCTGCCGCTCTACTCATCCGTGCGCGAAGTAGCCGCTTCTTCGCCTCCGGCAGCCAGAGATCGCGGTAGCTCGCTAGAGACGAAGAGCGAAGCCGCAAAGAAGCGGGCTTGTGTGCGGAGCTCGCAGACTGCTGGAGGACGGTGGCTGCCACTCTTGGCTCTTGAATTCACTCTTGGCATGCGAATGGAAGGCGTTCCAGGACAACTTGCCTGGGTTTGCACTTAGTCCTGATGCGTCCCTCTTTGGAAATTCTTGCTGCTCCCCTGAGGCTCCGAGATGCACAGAACACCATGGCAGCTGCAGAAAAGAAAGGCAGCAGTGAGTTTGTCTAGAAACAAGAATATAGGCAGCTGACTGTGTTTGGCAAGGAGCAGCTGCTGGACTTTTGCAATTGTCTTCACTGCGCACAGAAGCACGCTGCTCTGCTGCTTCTTTCTTCTCATCCAGGGAATTGCACACTACTGAAGCTGAGCCAGGCTATTCAGCTCTGCTGTTTTCAGCATCTCAGCTCCCCTAATGCCCTGTGGCAGCTCTCGAGGTGTTTTGCTTTTGCCAGGCTGGAATGTGCCTGCTACGACAAAGAGCTGGGCAGGAGCTGGCAGAGAGGACGGCCATCTGCCAGCAGTTTGCAGCTTGCCCAGAAAAGAGCAGTGTCCTTGGAATGTGCAGCAAATATAATTTCTTGGCAAGTTCGGGGGAAGTGAGCACTGCTGGTACACTTTCTCCGTGAGAAATGGAGTGGAAAATCTTTTCGCTAAGATGTAGACGACCAGAGAGGCAGCATACGGAGCTCCGCAGCTGGCCGAAGGGAAGTGCCGCTTCCCGGCGTCTTTCGGCAGAAGCGGCTCTTCTAAGCGCACCGCTGCCGCTCCACTCATCCGTGCGCGAAGTAGCCGCTTCTTCGCCTCCGGCAGCCAGAGATCGCGGCAGCTCGCTAGAGCGAAGAGCGAAGCCGCAAAGAAGCGGGCTTGTGTGCGGAGCTCGCAGACTGCTGGAGGACAGTGGCTGCCACTCTTGGCTCTTGAATTCACTCTTGGCATGCGAATGGAAGGCGTTCCAGGACAACTTGCCTGGGTTTGCACTTAGTCCTGATGCGTCCCTCTTTGGAAATTCTTGCTGCTCCCTGAGGCTCCGAGATGCACAGAACACCATGGCAGCTGCTGAAAAGAAAGGCAGCAGTGAGTTTGTCAAGAATCAAGAATATAGGCAGCTGACTGTGTTTGGCAAGGAGCAGCTGCTGGACTTTTGCAATTGTCTTCACTGCGCACAGAAGCCCTCTGCTCTGCTGCTTCTTTCTTCTCATCCAGGGAATTGCACACTACTGAAGCTGAGCCAGGCTATTCAGCTCTGCTGTTTTTCAGCATCTCAGCTCCCTAATGCCCTGTGGCAGCTCTCGAGGTGTTTTGCTTTTGCCAGGCTGGAATGTGCCTGCTACGACAAAGAGCTGGGCAGGAGCTGGCAGAGAGGACGGCCATCTGCCAGCTGTTTGCAGCTTGCCCAGAAAAGAGCAGTGTCCTTGGAATGTGCAGCAAATCCAATTTCTTGGCAAGTTCGGGGGAAGTGAGCACTGCTGGTACACTTTCTCCGTGAGAAATGGAGTGGAAAATCTTTTCGCTAAGATGTAGACGACCAGAGAGGCAGAATACGGAGCTCCGCAGCTGGCCGAAGGGAAGTGCCGCTTCCCGGCGTCTTTCGGCAGAAGCGGCTCTTCGGAGCGCACCGCTGCCGCTCCATTCATCCGTGCGCGAAGTAGCCGCTTCTTCGCCTCCGGCAGCCAGAGATCGCGGTAGCTCGCTAGAGACGAAGAGCGAAGCCGCAAAGAAGCGGGCTTGTGTGCGGAGCTCGCAGACTGCTGGAGGACGGTGGCTGCCACTCTCTTGGCTCTTGAATTCACTCTTGGCATGCGAATGGAAGGCGTTCCAGGACAACTTGCCTGGGTTTGCACTTAGTCCTGATGCGTCCCTCTTTGGAAATTCTTGCTGCTCCCCTGAGGCTCCGAGATGCACAGAACACCATGGCAGCTGCTGAAAAGAAAGGCAGCAGTGAGTTTGTCAAGAATCAAGAATATAGGCAGCTGACTGTGTTTGGCAAGGAGCAGCTGCTGGACTTTTGCAATTGTCTTCACTGCGCACAGAAGCCCTCTGCTCTGCTGCTTCTTTCTTCTCATCCAGGGAATTGCACACTACTGAAGCTGAGCCAGGCTATTCAGCTCTGCTGTTTTTCAGCATCTCAGCTCCCCTAATGCCCTGTGGCAGCTCTCGAGGTGTTTTGCTTTTGCCAGGCTGGAATGTGCCTGCTACGACAAAGAGCTGGGCAGGAGCTGGCAGAGAGGACGGCCATCTGCCAGCAGTTTGCAGCTTGCCCAGAAAAGAGCAGTGTCCTTGGAATGTGCAGCAAATCCAATTTCTTGGCAAGTTCGGGGGAAGTGAGCACTGCTGGTACACTTTCTCCGTGAGAAATGGAGTGGAAAATCTTTTCGCTAAGATGTAGACGACCAGAGAGGCAGCATACGGAGCTCCGCAGCTGGCCGAAGGGAAGTGCCGCTTCCCGGCGTCTTTCGGCAGAAGCGGCTCTTCTAAGCGCACCGCTGCCGCTCTACTCATCCGTGCGCGAAGTAGCCGCTTCTTCGCCTCCGGCAGCCAGAGATCGCGGTAGCTCGCTAGAGACGAAGAGCGAAGCCGCAAAGAAGCGGGCTTGTGTGCGGAGCTCGCAGACTGCTGGAGGACGGTGGCTGCCACTCTCTTGCTCTTGAATTCACTCTTGGCATGCGAATGGAAGGCGTTCCAGGACAACTTGCCTGGGTTTGCACTTAGTCCTGATGCGTCCCTCTTTGGAAATTCTTGCTGCTCCCCGAGGCTCCGAGATGCACAGAACACCATGGCAGCTGCAGAAAAGAAAGGCAGCAGTGAGTTTGTCTAGAAACAAGAACATAGGCAGCTGACTGTGTTTGGCAAGGAGCAGCAGCTGGACTTTTGCAATTGCCTTCACTGCGCACAGAAGCACGCTGCTCTGCTGCTTCTTTCTTCTCATCCAGGGAATTGCACACTACTGAAGCTGAGCCAGGCTATTCAGCTCTGCTGTTTTTCAGCATCTCAGCTCCCCTAATGCCCTGTGGCAGCTCTCGAGGTGTTTTGCTTTTGCCAGGCTGGAATGTGCCTGCTACGACAAAGAGCTGGGCAGGAGCTGGCAGAGAGGACGGCCATCTGCCAGCAGTTTGCAGCTTGCCCAGAAAAGAGCAGTGTCCTTGGAATGTGCAGCAAATATAATTTCTTGGCAAGTTCGGGGGAAGTGAGCACTGCTGGTACACTTTCTCCGTGAGAAATGGAGTGGAAAATCTTTTCGCTAAGATGTAGACGACCAGAGAGGCAGCATACGGAGCTCCGCAGCTGGCCGAAGGGAAGTGCCGCTTCCCGGCGTCTTTCGGCAGAAGCGGCTCTTCTAAGCGCACCGCTGCCGCTCTACTCATCCGTGCGCGAAGTAGCCGCTTCTTCGCCTCCGGCAGCCAGAGATCGCGGTAGCTCGCTAGAGGCGAAGAGCGAAGCCGCAAAGAAGCGGGCTTGTGTGCGGAGCTCGCAGACTGCTGGAGGACGGTGGCTGCCACTCTTGGCTCTTGAATTCACTCTTGGCATGCGAATGGAAGGCGTTCCAGGACAACTTGCCTGGGTTTGCACTTAGTCCTGATGCGTCCCTCTTTGGAAATTCTTGCTGCTCCCCTGAGGCTCCGAGATGCACAGAACACCATGGCAGCTGCTGAAAAGAAAGGCAGCAGTGAGTTTGTCAAGAATCAAGAATATAGGCAGCTGACTGTGTTGGCAAGGAGCAGCTGCTGGACTTTTGCAATTGTCTTCACTGCGCACAGAAGCACGCTGCTCTGCTGCTTCTTTCTTCTCATCCAGGGAATTGCACACTACTGAAGCTGAGCCAGGCTATTCAGCTCTGCTGTTTTTCAGCATCTCAGCTGCCCTAATGCCCTGTGGCAGCTCTCGAGGTGTTTTGCTTTTGCCAGGCTGGAATGTGCCTGCTACGACAAAGAGCTGGGCAGGAGCTGGCAGAGAGGACGGCCATCTGCCAGCTGTTTGCAGCTTGCCCAGAAAAGAGCAGTGTCCCTGGAATGTGCAGCAAATCCAATTTCTTGGCAAGTTCGGGGGAAGTGAGCACTGCTGGTACACTTTCTCCGTGAGAAATGGAGTGGAAAATCTTTTCGCTAAGATGTAGACGACCAGAGAGGCAGCATACGGAGCTCCGCAGCTGGCCGAAGGGAAGTGCCGCTTCCCGGCGTCTTTCGGCAGAAGCGGCTCTTCTAAGCGCACCGCTGCCGCTCCATTCATCCGTGCGCGAAGTAGCCGCTTCTTCGCCTCCGGCAGCCAGAGATCGCGGTAGCTCGCTAGAGACGAAGAGCGAAGCCGCAAAGAAGCGGGCTTGTGTGCGGAGCTCGCAGACTGCTGGAGGACGGTGGCTGCCACTCTCTTGGCTCTTGAATTCACTCTTGGCATGCGAATGGAAGGCGTTCCAGGACAACTTGCCTGGGTTTGCACTTAGTCCTGATGCGTCCCTCTTTGGAAATTCTTGCTGCTCCCCCGAGGCTCCGAGATGCACAGAACACCATGGCAGCTGCAGAAAAGAAAGGCAGCAGTGAGTTTGTAGAAACAAGAACATAGGCAGCTGACTGTGTTTGGCAAGGAGCAGCAGCTGGACTTTTGCAATTGCCTTCACTGCGCACAGAAGCACGCTGCTCTGCTGCTTCTTTCTTCTCATCCAGGGAATTGCACACTACTGAAGCTGAGCCAGGCTATTCAGCTCTGCTGTTTTTCAGCATCTCAGCTCCCTAATGCCCTGTGGCAGCTCTCGAGGTGTTTTGCTTTTGCCAGGCTGGAATGTGCCTGCTACGACAAAGAGCTGGGCAGGAGCTGGCAGAGAGGACGGCCATCTGCCAGCAGTTTGCAGCTTGCCCAGAAAAGAGCAGTGTCCTTGGAATGTGCAGCAAATCCAATTTCTTGGCAAGTTCGGGGGAAGTGAGCACTGCTGGTACACTTTCTCCGTGAGAAATGGAGTGGAAAATCTTTTCGCTAAGATGTAGACGACCAGAGAGGCAGAATACGGAGCTCCGCAGCTGGCCGAAGGGAAGTGCCGCTTCCCGGCGTCTTTCGGCAGAAGCGGCTCTTCTAAGCGCACCGCTGCCGCTCTACTCATCCGTGCGCGAAGTAGCCGCTTCTTCGCCTCCGGCAGCCAGAGATCGCGGTAGCTCGCTAGAGACGAAGAGCGAAGCCGCAAAGAAGCGGGCTTGTGTGCGGAGCTCGCAGACTGCTGGAGGACGTGGCTGCCACTCTTTGCTCTTGAATTCACTCTTGGCATGCGAATGGAAGGCGTTCCAGGACAACTTGCCTGGGTTTGCACTTAGTCCTGATGCGTCCCTCTTTGGAAATTCTTGCTGCTCCCCCGAGGCTCCGAGATGCACAGAACACCATGGCAGCTGCAGAAAAGAAAGGCAGCAGTGAGTTTGTCAAGAAACAAGAATATAGGCAGCTGACTGTGTTTGGCAAGGAGCAGCTGCTGGACTTTTGCAATTGTCTTCACTGCGCACAGAAGCACGCTGCTCTGCTGCTTCTTTCTTCTCATCCAGGGAATTGCACACTACTGAAGCTGAGCCAGGCTATTCAGCTCTGCTGTTTTTCAGCATCTCAGCTCCCTAATGCCCTGTGGCAGCTCTCGAGGTGTTTTGCTTTTGCCAGGCTGGAATGTGCCTGCTACGACAAAGAGCTGGGCAGGAGCTGGCAGAGAGGACGGCCATCTGCCAGCAGTTTGCAGCTTGCCCAGAAAAGAGCAGTGTCCTGGAATGTGCAGCAAATCCAATTTCTTGGCAAGTTCGGGGGAAGTGAGCACTGCTGGTACACTTTCTCCGTGAGAAATGGAGTGGAAAATCTTTTCGCTAAGATGTAGACGACCAGAGAGGCAGCATACGGAGCTCCGCAGCTGGCCGAAGGGAAGTGCCGCTTCCCGGCGTCTTTCGGCAGAAGCGGCTCTTCTAAGCGCACCGCTGCCGCTCCAATCATCCGTGCGCGAAGTAGCGCTTCTTCGCCTCCGGCAGCCAGAGATCGCGGTAGCTCGCTAGAGACGAAGAGCGAAGCCGCAAAGAAGCGGGCTTGTGTGCGGAGCTCGCAGACTGCTGGAGGACAGTGGCTGCCACTCTCTTGGCTCTTGAATTCACTCTTGGCATGCGAATGGAAGGCGTTCCAGGACAACTTGCCTGGGTTTGCACTTAGTCCTGATGCGTCCCTCTTGGAAATTCTTGCTGCTCCCCTGAGGCTCCGAGATGCACAGAACACCATGGCAGCTGCTGAAAGAAAGGCAGCAGTGAGTTTGTCAAGAAACAAGAATATAGGCAGCTGACTGTGTTTGGCAAGGAGCAGCAGCTGGACTTTTGCAATTGTCTTCACTGCGCACAGAAGCCCTCTGCTCTGCTGCTTCTTTCTTCTCATCCAGGGAATTGCACACTACTGAAGCTGAGCCAGGCTATTCAGCTCTGCTGTTTTTCAGCATCTCAGCTCCCTAATGCCTGTGGCAGCTCTCGAGGTGTTTTGCTTTTGCCAGGCTGGAATGTGCCTGCTACGACAAAGAGTGGGCAGGAGCTGGCAGAGAGGACGGCCATCTGCCAGCAGTTTGCAGCTTGCCCAGAAAAGAGCAGTGTCCTTGGAATGTGCAGCAAATCCAATTTCTTGCAAGTTCGGGGAAAGTGAGCACTGCTGGTACACTTTCTCCGTGAGAAATGGAGTGGAAAATCTTTTCGCTAAGATGTAGACGACCAGAGAGGCAGCATAACGGAGCTCCGCAGCTTGGATGGAAGGAAGTGCCGCTTCCCGGCGTCCTTTCGCAGAGAAGCGGCTCTT